>NC_049989.1:17990893-18145104 GCF_000003815.2 Branchiostoma floridae | reverse complement strand
TCCAGCTGCTGCACTGTCTAGTGTATTTTCTTAGATCATGCACGTCATGTTCTATTTGTAATGGTCTTTAATAAAGTGTTCAGCTATTTTATTCTACACAATATACATGTATGTCCATTTTTGTATTGTATATGTATATGTCTGTGGTCACAATACCAGCCTGCTGCCTAGTGTCCACAATGTATTGTTCTTGTCGCAACCTGAATCAAGTTTAGAACCTATAACCACTGGCACCCAGATAAATGTCAGTTAAACAGCCAAACGTATAGAAATAAAACATTTCACATACACAGTTATCACCATGAGTCCATGACTAATGAAAAAATATTGTGTGAGTAAATTTCTACGACTGTGTACAGTATTTTAGATTACAAGGTTAAAGATTATTCATTTATTCATGAATGAATTAATGTATGCAGGATATATCATAACACTGTATCATATCGATAACCAAGCTCTGCTCTGTTCTCATAAACTAGATAAGATAATGCTTGATCCTGTCAGATGAGGGTCCTCTGGGGATAGGCCTGTCAATCAAAATGGAAAACATTTCTTATCATGGCCTCCTCGGATCAAATAACACCACAGATAATGTCACTGGAGTTCATCCTATGAGGACAACGTGATCATATCGAGGTCTGATTTAAAATTGCTAAATATACTCAAAAATGGCATACAAGTTGCAATAATGTTGCACATCTACATCCATATGTCATTTCTCTATCAGGCTCCTCTTATTGCTGTGTATAAATGGAATCGCAGTGTCACACAATTTTTGCCGTTATTCGTATGACACTGTGGGCCCTTTTTACACATTGAAACTAAAGGCGTTATGCGACCCACAGATGTACATCCTTATCATACACCCTTATCGTACATCCAGCAATCTTCCTTCAGCAATTAATGTGTAAATCAGCCCTTAGAGAGAAGAAATTTCATACCTTTAGATTTCAGACCATCCAAGCTCCCTACTGCTCCCTCAAAATGAGGTCAGATATCTTATTTCTAATCTAAGCAAAGCTTCAGGAGGAACTCCAGGGATTTCTTAGCCTAATGACTTCCAGATGTGAGAAGCTCCTTGAGGAAAATGAATCCTCCTGAGATACAAGTAGGGATTACTTTGTTTATAAACATGGAGAAAACAATTCTCTTTGCTTTGTCAATATTGACACTTAGACCCTGTTCACATGAAAAAATTGCAAGTGAGTTAAACAAGGAATCCGATTGAAATTTTCTATCGGATTAAAAAGAATGTGTTCACATGAGTTTTATACAATCGGATTAAACTCAAACTTGCGACCGCGACCACACAATCGGATTAAACTCTTTACCACGGCACGCGTCGTGTTTCCAACGACCACCGCGGGCACGCGTAGTTTTTCCAAAATGTTGCCAGACTACCTCATAATTTTGAAGGATGTAGCGACATCGATATTGATTATAACTGTTGAGAAATCGGCCGGCTTTGGTCAGATTTTGACGCGTCGATGGTCCGCAACACACACTGACGAAAGTGGCGGCTTCTAGGTCATACGGGGTCATTGGGATAGTCTATTAGACTGGGGGTGGAAATGATACGCGCGGTGTGATTATACTCTACATTTAACTATATAAAATGTATCTGTTGCAGAAGTTGCATGAATAAGGCAAACTTCTACCAAAAAATTTGATTTCATCACGTATTTATCTGAAATAAAAGTCTGTGTTTCGTTTAAAAAAACTGCTCGCCCATGCTTGCATGCAGTGAAGTGACCCAAGCTCGAAATTTCTGTTTAGACACGCTTCCGACTGTTTTTCTCGTAGAATATTTGCTTTTTTAGTGGTTTTGGGACATTGACTCCAACAACAGGAGAGAAACAAAACCATACATGTTATTTTCATGGGCAATATTGCCCAAATCAACCAGTTGGTCTTCTGCCACACTGCCGATTTTTGGAAAGAACCGGTGCACATGTTCCGGCGAACCTTGCGGCGTCCGGTTGTTAACCATAGCGGTAAGATGATTTTGCAAGCAAACTTTCCCATAAACTTCTTTACTAATCCGTGTATCATCCTTTTTTTGCCATGTTGTAGGTATGGTTGTATATCTAATGTCCACTGTACCCGTATGTATGACGTCAAAACCATGAAACAAGCCCGAATCCAATCCAAATGTGTTCACATGGCCGATTGTGGTCAATCGGATTGCGCGCGCTGAATCCACCTCGCGAGGTGGATTGCAATCCAAGTCAATCCAATCCAAAATGGGCAATCCAATCGGATTAGTTCTGTTCACATGGCTTTGGATTGGTCATTTTAATCGGATTCCTCGTTTAACTCACTTGCTTTTTTCCCATGTGAACGGGGTCTAAATTATCACAGGTGATACCCATCATTTACACTTTATATATTACATCTTTTCATTGGGGATGAATCACTAAAATTAGGATTCAGATCATAATGAGGGCTGTGACTGAGCTTTTAGATGTTTTTCCCTCCCAGTCATTGTTTGGCAGCCAGTGTTCTTTAAATTTGTTGTTAAACAGTGTCATTTTCAATTTACGCAAAAATAAATTTTCATCTGCTTTCTGTCATGTGCCATATTTTTCAACACATTTTCGTCACGGAACCAAAGGGCGTGTTCTGGAGAGCTGCAGATTCAGATTCTCTCCCTATCAAACTGTTCAGTTTCTTAGAGGCCGAGGTCTCAAGTGCATAACACATAAAGAAACAGATTGAAATATCTACATAGTAAGATTGTGTTGACCTGTTCACAAGCCAATCAGCAAAATGAAAAAAGCAATAAAATAAACAGCCTTTAGCACATATCAAAACATACTCCGGAGGTCACCATGACAGTATAAAAATATCCAAGCTGCATAATCCTTGGATTTAGATGTGCAAGATATCTCTGACAAATAAAGTCAAGACTGCCACAACCTTAATCATATCCTTCCTGTTCATAATCCTAACTGGTGGGAGGTAATATCCGACTAGGGTATTATATCCTGACTGGGTCTGTCCTCACACAACCTTGTCCTTTTTAAATTTTAGAAGCTTCAGATAACATACTGTAAATGCAGAAATGTTCGCGGTGGTAAAATGTTCGTGGTTTTCGCGGTGACCACTTCAGCGTGAACTTAAAACCACCGCAAACATTTTTCTATCATGGTATTAGACTGCAGTGTATGGTGTTACCGTGAACTTAAATCCACCGCGAAAAAGTCCCTTTTCCCGCTACCGCAAAATTAAATCCCCGCAAACTTAAATGCATTTACAGTAAGTATCTGATTTCTGCCTTTCACTTTTTGTCAACAGTCGTCAATGCAGTGTTTGTCTTTTTAAAACATGAAGATTCTAGTGTGATCTTTGATTTTTGTCTTATTCTTTCCACATAATGAGGTTCCTATACAATCTGAAATACGAGTTCTCATAATACTCCTTAACCAAATGTTATGATACCATCAGGATTATCGGTGACAATTAACTAGCCCCTTGTTAAAGTGTACATTATGTGGTACAACAAAATATTGTTAATTTGTACAGTAACGTGTATGCACAGATTATCATTCTAATCTTCCTGGTCAATCTGAAATACGAGTTCTTATGTTACTCCTTAACCAAATGTTATAATATCCTCAGAATTATCAGTGACAATTAACTAGTGCTTGAAGTACAAAAATACAAAACATTGTACAGCGTTAAATATATGACAGATCATTCTACGTTATCTTCCTAGTCTACACCCATAAAAATATTGATATCACTTCCGGACGAGGTTCACCCCCATTTCCTTCCAAAAGGAAACAACATCATAACAACAGATATGATACAACTATGCTCTTACCATATACAGCACAGCAGACATGCACCAGGAGTCCCTCTATACTGGCCAAACTACAGCGTATGGGTGTCCTGTATGTGTCTGTATTAGATCAGATAACCAGAGGTATGCATGGGATGCAGGCAGTATGCAGTGACCATACTCCCCTTCCCATCCCCCTTTACTGCATCAATACTAACTGATGACACCTACTGAGAGCATCATAAACAGGACCAGTCCACTTGTGTATAGAGGGGGGTGCTACTCTCCAACAGAGTTTGGTGGGCAAAATAGTGACCTTTTGCTTTCATTTGTTTTCTTTTTCAGCCGATCGAAAAAAAATACAGATGACCTTGGTGGGATGGCCGATCAAAAGAAAACGGATGAAAGGAAAAGGTCACGATTTTTCCCACCAACCTCTGCTTGGAGAGTAGGGAGTGCAGGATGGCTAAGGGGTGTGTCAAAAAGGAACAAAATGTGGAAGCAGTTATGACTTTTCAAGAAGAATAAAATTGAATACCAATGGAGTTAGCAGGACCAATTTGATAACGTACTAGAGGTTTGTATAAGTCAAACATTCTATGGAATACTACAAAATTTAATGCAGAAATTTTTCAATTATAGTAGGAGACTGCAATCTATGGTGCTACCACGAACTAAACCCATCGCGAACACTCCATCTTCCCGCTACCGTGAAAGTAAATCCCTACGAACTTAAATGCCTTTACAGTATCCCAAGGGCTTAGAAATCCTATCATATATTTGATGCCAAATTTCATAATGGCCACAAATCAATACTTATTATATGGCATCAAGCTATAATGATAACTGCATCTAGAATTTAAAAGAGCTTCCCATTCCATTTTTATGTGTTTCATCTGTCTTGATTTTTGGGATTATGATATTAAAGCTTCAAACTCATTTGCATAAAAGGTTCTTGTGGGAAAGTCTACATATGGTAAACTTGTCTACACAATGCTATTATCAAATTATAGCTGTAGACTCCATCAGTGACGTTTGCTAAGGCACATATTCCAGTAGACATCATAAATCTGATATGTGTAAGTGTAATCCTTGATTTGATATCATACAAAATATAAGAATATGACTAAAAAGGCAAAAAATTACACCCAAAGCACAAAAAGATTTGTTTTCTGGATTTTTAAAATGATAACTCTTTTAATTTTTACTTTTCAATTTTTTCTATTTCTTTGTTGGTGACATCTAAAAAGCCAGGGCTGTTTCCAGCTTTAATTCTTTTTTTTTCGTGATCCCAGTCTTGTTGTTTGGGAGCCAAATTGAATGCATATAATTGCTCATTTTCTTTGTTAAATCTGTTATTTCAAGCTTATATAAATACAATTCCATGTCATGAAGTTTTTTGGATGGACGAGGTAAAATGTTTGTCCTTCCCAACAAGCAAATTTCCATTCTGAGACAGCCTGTAACAAACACAAAATTACCGTGCAAATAAAAGTAAGTGTATCAACTTACTACATACCTAAGACTTCGTTCTCGAGTACATTAAATTAAAGAAACATGCACATACAGCATCAATTACCCAGAGAGACAGAAAAATATATCCTTATTTGGAGGGGATCTGGCATGCACACAGACCATAACGAGTTATCCATAATTTATCAGATTGATTTCATACAAAGTACATGTGGGGCTTCCTCCGTTTACCTCCATCCATTTTCTTCTGCATGAATTATTGCCGGGGAGAAATGACATAGGGTGATTGAGAGGGGAATTATACGGAGCTCAAACTTTAATCAGGGTTCTAGCTAGTGCATTTTAGCATAGTGGGCCACTACGCTAAAATTTGTAGCCACTACGCTAAAATAAGGGCCACTACGCTCATTTTCTTAACTAGTGTAGAGGTGCTTTGCTGTCATTTGGTTGTTCAACAATGTCTAATCAATGTCTGAAAAATGAAAAATAATGATAAGGCACTCAAAACTGACCAAAAAATCCTTCAAATTACATGTGATGTTAACAGAGTGCCAACTTTTAACTCTACATTTTCAAAATGACCCCCTTCCAGACAAATTTCCTAATCGTGGTTGCTTTGCTACCATGCCATTCCCACTACGCTAAAATAAAATCCTGGCTAGAACCCTGTCTTTTATTATCATAGAGATTGTACATAGTAACAGGGTTGTCTCTGTGCTTTAATATTTTTCTGTCCCAGTCATTTTTGGGAGCCCATGTTGTTGATGTTCCTTATCAAATCACTGACAATTATCTTAAGCTAACAAAAATACATTTTCACCCATTTCATGTCAAAAAGCTCATCCAAATTTTGTCCATCCTAACAAGCAAATTTCCACTGTACGGAAGTTAGGACAGGTCCTGGAGACTGTGACATGTATATTTCAGACAGTAATAATTCTGTTTTCGCTGGCATACTGGCCTGCATTAATTTTCTTTTTACCATCATCAGCCAATAAAAAATCAGCACGGCTAATGACGTCAAAAGCTTAAACATGCTTTTCTATCAATTTTCTGCCTACTTTTCTTCTTTTCTCCCCTTCAGAAACATCCTGCATATTTGTCAAAAATGTGCCCTTTCTCGTTATACATTCAGTATTTGTCATAAACAAAATGTGACCTGCTACAGGCCTGTCATCGTCACTACCGATGATCAATAAACAGAAGTGACAGTTTCAGGGCAGCAAAACATTCCAGTTTCCCCAGAACTGACACTTTCCAGGGACTCATTGGTCCATCTTCAGAATCAGACTATCCTGGTATCCAGCCGTATTATATAGCTCTCAAATCTCTTCTGTCATAGCCTGGTATCCAGCTGTATTATAGCTCCAGAGTCTCTTCTTTTGTGGAGAGGACAGAAGAGACTTGGGAGCTATGATATGGCTGGAGACCAGGCTATCTTCATAGCGATGAAGCCAATTCCTGGACAATTCCACTTTTTTATTGGATCCTCTCTTGGTGATCATGAAAATCGTGATCACAAGGAAAGCCAGAGGTTGTGGGTTTGATTCCTACCATTCCTGGCTATAAGGTGTGTCTTTGGGAAAGGCATTTAACATGACTTTCCTTACACCACCCAGGTGGAAAAATGGGTTTCCTGACTTTGGTTGGGGAGTTGGAGGCAATACACCTTTCTCACGCGGCGGCCATGATAGTTCGAAGACGAGGTCAATGAGGCAAACAGACAAAACTTATCTCTAAAATCAGCTGCCATTTAGATTTCCCCCAAACCACACAAATCTTCACAATATATTAAGATCAAATAATTAATATTATAACTAGTGTTATGCACCTAAAAATGTAGCAAATTAGAGTAGTGTAGACTGACCCCATAGTCCCTTAAGAGATGCAAAATAAAAACATAATAATGCAAATATTTGACAGACATGCAGCAAAATCTCTTATTGGTCGTTTTCCTAATTGATCGGCTATCATTGGTTGAACTGCTAATTATGATGGACAGTCTTTTGTTTGCCTCATTGAACTCGTTTTAGATCTATCATAGCCGCCGCGTGAGAAAGGTGTATGGAAGGAGTGGGATGGGCTCTGCCTTCCAATACCATACCCTAGACACAGTGGACAACATTAGCCACTACCTCTATGGCCCCAAAAACCTTACCCTTTCATGCAAATAAACTTTGCATGACAAAACAAGCTCAAGATTTCTTTCATCATAATATATTAATAAGGAATTAAAATGTCACTGGGTCGAGCCATAGGTTCGAATCCTGATCCGATTTCAGCTAACTTCCAGTCTTCACACGGAACTGACGTCAACAATAACAAGGTAGACATTTCCGTAATCACATTGTCTGTTGTACGTCAATGCTAACGATATAGAGTCTGAAATATATGCAATTAGTAGGGACAGGGATGGAACCAAAATAGAGTACTGATTCAAATCTCAGATCCACGTTCTATTTGAAAGAGTTTTTGGAAAACTACAGATTGAGTTATTCTAGGTCATGGCTGACAAGTTCACAATTGTGACAATAACATGGAGGTATAAGTCAGACATTTATAACTTATCTTTGTCACAGTGTTTTTGTAACAAATACTTGCTTTGATATCTTATTGTAAGTACTAATAAAAATTCTATAATTATCGCTTTTTGATTAATCAACAAGCTTTAATTTTAATTCTATTGGATAGAATAACTAAACAACCCATCAATAACATGAAGCTCGCACCTAAGAACAATTTATAAAAAAAAATGCACAAAATGTAATGGTATAAAAGGTATCAAAACTGCAAGTTCCTGCAGTATACAAGAAATCTGCTAGGAGGCACAATTTATAATCATTTCAAGATCATCAGTGAGTAATGCCATTCAGCCAAAAACATACATATACAAAGAGATACAAATGTAACAAAAAACACATAATCTTTTTGGCGAGGGTAAAAAGGCGATCCTCTACCCAAGATTATCAAGACAAGTCAAGCAAGCTACCATCAATCACTTACTTAAAGCACATCTTGTTCAAAACTCCTTGAATCACAGCAACCTCAGTCCATGGAGAGTGAGAAGTCAACATAAGCTGGCTAAATCAAAACAGACTAACCCGGTAAGACCCTGAGTGTACACTAAGAAGAAAGCAGAGCACCATGTTCAAATACACGTCTCTTGCAACAACATGCCAGAAGGTAGATCGGGTTACATCTATGACCTTTACCTTGCTTGTTTAAGATGGTGGCAAAGTTACACCTGCAACTAATACATTGTACATGATGGGAAAAACTGCACAATAGGGATGAATCATTATTACCTTCTCCAAGAAGGCCATGTTTTTGGTAGTACATTACATACATGCATGTTTGTATGTACATGACATTGTATGTTTGTCGTCTAGCAGCATAACTCAAATCAACTCAAAATCGTTGCTGGTAAATTGTCATGAAACTTGGTTGCCTTTGGCGACTTTCTTGGTACCGCTGCAGAGTTTGGTCTTCAACCAGGTATCTTGTGTTCTAGGCAGGCTATGGTCACAATTTTTGTTTACTAGATAGCTCTTACAGTCAGGGAGAAGTGACATAGGTTTGGGCCCTCTTGCATTTCATTCGATGCGGCCCTCTTGCATTTCATTCGATGCTGTTATAGAAAGAGTGGAAATAAACCAATTGACCCATACAATGTCATATATAGTCATGGCCTAGAAATATCAAAATTGTGTTATGACTGAAACAAGAGAAAAACAAACATCAGAAGTAACCCCTTAAGACATATCAGCCCTACCCCCACCATCCTTATTGATTGGCATTGTAACTTATCCCATTAAGATAACAACTTAACAAGATTAAAGTATGTGGTACCCTCTAGGGCTTAACAAGGAAGGACGGACATGAAACAAAGCAAGGCTTGGGGCAACCAGTACTCCCACAGTTTCCTGGCAGGTCCAATTGTGTTCACAATTCAGGGTTTTAATTTTCATTGGTCAAATTTGATATGCATTTCCTTTCGTTTTCTGGATGGTTTTTAAATTCTTAGTATTACTAACTAACATTACTGTAAATCTTAAAATGTTTGTTAATGCCTAGGTTACACATAGCCGAATTTGGCTCCCGACTCTCTCCCGACTATGGTTTAGGAGTGATTCGGGAGCTAGTCGGCTGTAGTCGGCTGGCGTTCGGCTGAGTCGGATGGCGTTCGACTGGCGTTCGACTGGCGTTCGGCTGAGTCGGCTGGTGTTCGGCTGCTCCATCCGAATGTTTTGAAATGTTCAAAACATTCGGCTCTGAACGGCAACTCTGGAATGGGTCGGTTGGTGGTCGGCTGGTGTTCGGCACGGTCGGCTAGTGTTCGGTTGGTGTTCGGGAGTAAGTCAGCAGTCAAATTAAATCTTAACCACGCCATAAACATTGCTGATTTACTCCCAGCTTGTTTCCAACTTACCAATGATTCACCCCAAGACCTTAGACAAATCTCTGCTAACTCATTCCCAAGCAAAAAGACTATTGCCAGAACGTAGACGAATCACTCCCGAACTTCACACGACCGACATCCAGCCAAAAACAAAAGACCCATAAATGCCGCACTGGAGCTATATGTGATCTAAATTTGATCTCTTGGTTATGTTTACAAATAGAACAAAGGACCTTCTTGATTAAAAACGAAAATGAGCACTCTTTTGAAAATCGCTCATTATGTCTATTTCAAGTCGAAAAAGGGTCGGCAATCGGTTGGGGATCAGTCAGGAGTGATTCGCCAGTCTGCGGCTAGAGGTCGGGATGGTTGGTGATAGGTTAGTTAGCATTTGGGACACAGTCGGGAGTAAGTCATTTACTGGTCGGGAGGTGTTCGGGATATGTTCGGCGCTAAAAAATAGGCGTGGCCTAAACTGTTCAGACTACTCCCGAACTACTGCCGACTTGGGTCGGCTAAGGGTCGGCTAGTGTTCGGGAACCAAAGTCGGCTATGTGTAACCTAGGCATAAGGTTTTATTCTCATGTTTTTTCATGGTGACCTCTCCACTCCAAATTCATAACATATTCCTTATTTAACACTGAATACTGCTTCTAATTTCATGTAATGTAGTTCAGATGTTTTTTAAATGACAGGTTTTCTTTCTGTCCCAAAAAAAAAAACTTCTGCCCCAACAGGCAAATCTACATCCCAGGACGAAGGATCGGTTCCTGGAAACAGTTCTACACAAGTTCTTCCATCTGTCATCGGCTCTCTTACCTCAGCAACCACAAAACACAAACATGGGTAACCTCTGGTCAAACTCCTGTGCTAACTCACAGTTTACATTGGCAAGGCCTGGGTATACACAGTTAAGTACATGTTTTCAGTGGAGAGGGTATTCTTTACACATTACCACTAAGGTACTACCTAAACTTGGTGAGGGGCAGGTTTCTATCAACTTTGTTTACCTCACTTGACAGAATTAATATTGTATAAGCAACTTATCATACAAATGTACAGCGTTTTAAAATTTTTAATTTTGTTGTTCACCTTGTGACTGTAAGCAAAACTTTTAGAATAGTCAATTTTTGCATGGGGACTTCATTGCAAAATAAGCTGTATAAACACTGGGATCTTAGTTTGTGGCAAGGAGAAAAGTTTAATAGTTTGAACAACGGTGTTTAGTTTGCAGCTGAAACAAGAGGGTAGGAGGGTAGAGGACAAATCAAAGCATTTTCATGGTTGTTTTAAGAACATAAGACCACTGCAAAATTTTAAACATTTATAGTACCCTCTAGCCTTCCTATTTTTGGAATGATTCCCTCAGAGCAGCATTTGTTTTCCCTATTTACCCTCCTACCGATACATTCCACAGACTTAACTTCAAGCTTATGTCTTTAAAAACTTCAATCCAGTTGTACAAGCTGCAGAAGTCTTCCAGGGTTGAGACCATAACCCAGAGATTTAAACAAGCATGGTGTTATGTGACAACACAGTAATCTACTTTCCCTGGACTCAATTAGCCACCCTGCCATTTAGGAAGCTGAAACCAATCTGCATGGCCAAACCCGACAAGGTACACAAACTCCTGTGAAACAATCACTTACCAACAGGGCGTGAAATTCTCTGTTTGTTTTGGACACTTTCACTTGTGGCTGTCTGATATCAATCAGTAAGGAAGTGACAGGGGTACAAAAGATTACAGGTCTATTAATGACAACCAAAGGGCTAGAAGTACTGGGCACATTTCCCTTAAGGTGCACCCAAAATTGCTACCTTCACCACCCAATATTTTGGCCAGGGCTTCCTCAAATGTCCTGGAAGAAACTTACCTGGAAAACCTGGGAGGTCACCTTGTTCTACTGTACATTTTGTATATGACAGCAAGCAAAACTTTATGATTTTCTTTATCATTTTTCTTTTCTTATGATTGTCTTCTTTGAATGCTTGAAATGTCCTGGAAGAATTCCATCTATTATACCTATTACAACCATAAATCTCTTTAAAAAAATTACATATCACACAACTAATAAATAAAAAACCTTGAGGGGCCACTTTGATCTACTCAAGGAGCTTTTATCAAGCTCCTTGATCTACTGTATGTGAAAGAGCAAGCAAAAGATTGTAGTAAGCAAACACCCCAATTCAATATTTCAATGCTTGAAGTGTCATGGAAGAATCCATTACACCATCCCTTTGAAAATGTACACATCACACAAACTTACGTGGAAAACATTGAAAGGTCATATTGCTCTTCTGTATGTACAAGGGCAAGCGAAAGCTTATGGTAACTAAGAAGTAATCATCCCAAGACTCAACTCAATTTTTTGCCCAGACCTTCGCTGATTTTGAACGCTTGAAATGTCCCTGAAGAATTCCTAATGTTACACCATCTCTTTTAAGATGTACACATCGCACAACTTACCTGGAAAACATTGAAAGGTTAGGAATTGCTCTACTACATAACCTCCTTGGACAGAGCAAGCAAAACTTGATAATTCACCGCTACTCAATATTTTGGTCAGGTCTCCTTTGAATGCTTGAAATGTCTTGTAAGATATTCCTACTGTTACACCATTCCTTTAAAATGTTAATATCACACAACTAGCCTGGAAAACCTTGAAAGGTCACATTGCTCTTCTGTATGTACAAGGGCAAGCGAAAGCTTATGGTAACTAAGAAGTAATCAACCCAAGGCTCAACTCCATTTTTCGCCCAGACCTTCGTTGATTTTGAAAACTTGAAATGTCCCTGAAGAATTCCTAATGTTACACCATCTCTTTTAAGATGTACACATCGCACAACTTACCTGGAAAACATTAAAAGGTTACACATTGCTCTACTACATGGCCTCCTTGGACAGAGCAAGCAAAAATTGATTATTCACCCCTACTCAATATTTTGGTCAGGTCTTCTTTGAATGCTTGAAAATTCCTACTGTTACACCATCCCTTTGAAAATGTACACATCGCACAAACTTACCTGGAAAACATTATAAGGTTACACATTGCTCTACTATATATAACCTCCCTGGACAGAGCAGGCAAAACTTGATAATTTTAGCAATCACCCCTACTCAATATTTTGGCCATGTCTGCTTTGAATGCTTGAAAATCATTACTGTTACACCATCCCTTTGAAAATGTACACATCAAACAAACTTACCTGCAAAACCTTGAAAGGTTACATTGCTCCCCTGCATGTACATTAGGGCAAGCGAAAGCTTATAGTGTTATCCTCTGTGGGATACTGTAGAACCTTCTGTGCACCAACGATAAGACTTATCACAAAACCAAAGCCGTTAAAGTGTTCTATTCCTGGTTATCGCATTCTTCCTTCTTCCGAGCTGGGAGCATGTATATATTAGGTGCAAGAGCACAAATGGAGAAAAATACCCCTGCATTTCTGGAGAAAGCTGCTAGGGGGCCCACACCTGCACCAATTTCAATACTTATCAGACCTGTCTTCAGCTATTTTTTTTTTCATCCCATACACTGTGAGAGCCCATGTTGTTGATTTTCCTTGTTAAATCTGTCCATTTAGCTAACAAAAATACAGTTTGATCCGTTTCTTATCAGATTTTGTGGACTTAAAAGGTCTGTCCCATCGAGCAACTTTCCATCCTGGGATGGAGGGAAGGGTCCTGGAGCCAGCCCTGATACTGATCTTATAAAAAGTCTAAAAGAGGAGGATTAGAAATTATTGATTTATCATGCTCTAAAAATTTTTCATCAAATCAGTTACTGTAATTGCAGAAATTTTTGTGGCGGTTTTATGTTTTTTGGCTTTCGCATTGCCAATTCACCACAAACTTAAAACCACCGCAAGCATTTTTTTCATGTCAGTAAGAGACTACAGTGCATGGTGCTACTGCGAACTTAAAACCACAGTGAATAGTCCTTTTTTCCACTACTGCAAAATTAAATCCCTGCAAACTTAAATGCATTTACAGTAGTAGCATACATTGCCCACGTCAATAGATTTTCACAGATTATCAATTTGGAAAGAACACCTTATAGAATCTGATAAAGATCAAAAGATACTTCAATAGCCAATAGTGTTACAAAAACATGCTTAAATTCGTGAACAGCTTGGGAAGCTTTGAATGTCCTTTTCATGTATCTACACGTAAAGCTACTTTTCTATTCAATGGACAATGCACGGCTTTTTACAAAGACATCAGAGCCAGTGCAGACAGCTTTAAGCCGACATAGGCTAATAATCCTATAGCAAGGGTGTAACTGTTATTGGCTGACTATATACTGTCTAGTAAAGGATCATGTTAGAATACCTCCTAAGGTACTGTAATATGAAATTTAAAAAACACTGAAATAAAACATTCAATTATTCTTAAAACTCGTAAATTCAATGTCGATTTATGCTTCTGAGGAGAGGACTTCTCATAACCACATTGTGCAATTTGCTCGATCCTCAATAGAGACATACAAAATGTCATGTATAAGTGAATGAAAAGAATAAATGTTAAAGAATTTTATGTCTCTTACCAGCATCAACAACCCTCCAAACAAGGCCAGTGTCTGCAGATTTTCCTTGGGTTAGTAAGATAACCGAAAACAGAAAATCATTTTTCCTGGGCCTGATTATCAAACATACGTGAACACGTACGGTTGTACGGTTACATGCAAGCCGGTGAGAGGAGGACTACCATATATGGTAAACTCAATTCGCACCACAGACAGAATAACATGCTGTGACAAAAGGTTAATATAATATCTACAAACGTTGAGAATTTTCCTGTCTGGCAATATTGGTGTGAAGCATTTGTTGTCAGATTTAATGACTACAAGGTAGGGCTTTCTCTTCCATCCTAGAAATTTGCTTGTTGAGACAGAAAATAATTTTATCCGTCCCAAAAATGATATTAAATTGTTAGCCATGAAAATCAACAACAGGGGCTCCCAAACAATCAGTGGGACGGAAAAAAATTTTAAGCTGGAGGCAGCCCTGCTACAAGGATTAGTTCATGCTATTTCTATTCAGTACACTTGACAACAAAGCCTTTAGGTATAGAATAATACCATCATTCTAAATCATAGTAAATATGAGTGATGTCTAATTGCCTTTACTGTAATGGTATTACAAAATGGAAAGCTTCGTGTGATGACGCACGGAACCTTAATGTGCATCAAACAAATAACCGACAATTATTCCTGAATACCTACCCACGCCCCCATTTGATTTCACTACCACTAGAAAACATTTAAAACAAATTGCTTTTTAGAGTTAAATCATGTTTTTATATTAGCAACTTTACCATATAAAACAAGAAATCCTGTGACCTTCATTTAATTATACCTGGAAGAAATCTGTCAAAGGAGACTTAGTATGTAGAAGACAAATAGCATGTACAGAAATAGTGGTGACCTTTGGGACAGAAGAACAAAGGAAAGCAAAACAATGCATACAAAACAGCTATTCCTACTAACCTTAGAGGATAGAACGTTGTTCACAGGGAGAAACCTTATTACACGTTTTCCCAATTTCACACCCAATTGCATACAGACTGACAGCAATCAGTTTAACTAACAATTAGGTAAATACAATCTATTGACAAAACAATACGTACACAATACGACGGATTTCTCAGATTTGTCAAACAAATCACACAGAGCACAGTTGGTATCACATAAAAGAATAGCTACCAAATGAAAAATGTGGCCACTGTGCCATTAATGTTAAGATGAAGACAGCCGAGACTTGTCGGAAAATTATGGAGGAGTTGAAACGTTTGCGGGTTACTAATGGGCATGCATCCGGACCAGCCATTAAAACTCACACCTCCGCGACAATAAAAACTGTGCACGCATACAACCACTCTTTCTCTCTCAATGTACCACCACAGTGTTTTCATCAACAGCAATTGGCCCTTAAAGGTCTGTAGACAACAACACTTTTTGAATTTCGACAGAAAAATACAGACCCACACAGACCTGTGATTTCTTCATAGTCCAGCCATTTAAAACTCACACCTCTCCGCGACAATAAAAACTGTCAACGTACCACTACCCTTTCATCAACAGCAATTCACCAACGCCTAACACAACAACACTTTTGAATTTTGACAGCAAAATATAGAGCCACACAGACCTGCAATTTCTTCATATCACAGCCATTCCTGGTCGGTATGTCGCGACTTTTTCAGGTGAAAACCTCTTCTGTACCTCCAGGCTGATAGACGAGTCTAGCTGGGAAGACCCACAATCCCTGCCATCCAATCATCGGTGGCGCGAGAGCCACACAATACAAATGCGCCAAACTGGTCTGACCGGGAGATGCCTCCCTATCTCGGGGGTCGATGGGAGCTATAGCTGGGCTCAAAATACTTTTTTCTCTGCATTAACCTGCACTGGTGTAGGTAACAATAAAAATTACCTGCACCAGACAAATTTTACCTGCACCACTCTAAATTTAGGAAGTATGGATCATGCTAAAATTGTTCAGGAACCATTGCTAAATTTTTCTTTTATACTTTATAGGTGGTAACAACCAATGCAGCTAATAACAATCCACATGCACCTACATCATAGGACATTTATGTATAACACACAGTACATGGACCAGTGCAGGTTAGGTACAGGTAGACACCAGAAATACATGTACCTGCGCAGCTCCAATTTTACCTGCACTAACCTACATATGCAGGTGGTATTTCGAGCCCTGCTATCTCGAGGGCCGATGGGAGATATAGTAGAAATCTCATCACGTATGCGACGGGCGTCCCCGGTGCTTAACGCAGCTGGTAAATTAAACGTGGGACGCAGCAATGCTTCTCCCATTTACTTGATTGCTATGGGGACAGGCTGGGATGAGAATAGAGCAGGGAATGGTTGTAAACATACGGACTCGTTTTTAGAGTCATACTTTAGACAATGGGCAGATGGATTTTATGTTCCTTATAACTCTATATCTTCTCTTAGTCTTGCATCCGCCTGCATACCTTGAATTACAAAATGCAGAACGTCCAACTGTCCAACATCTAATAGTACAGTGTGTATACTAAACTACACTACTTTTCAAATTGTAAAGCTATATGAAAAAAGAAAATATCATATTGTGATAATTTTTCAGAAGGAAAAATATTATGATTATTATCATAAGATACATGTATGATTGAAAACCACAAGTACTTATCATGACAATACAAACCTTACGCTTGAGAACATGAACTTGAACATACCTGTAGCCTGAGTAGTCACTCAAAAAAAATGAGAACACAAGGCATCAACCTGGTCCCTGGCTATGTTTATAGTTTCCGAGTTTAACCATATTTCTTTTGCTTTTCTTATAAAAGAGCAAACAAATTAAGGTACTATGGCTTTAGCATGAATGCAAGCCGTACTTGCCTTGCATATATTTCTCTGACCCCTATTTATGTATACAGCCCATGGCCTCAATTGCAATTCATCCCAAGGTACTGTATAATGGATCGCACAATGATCCTCTCCCCAAGGCAACTCAACCCTGGGTCAATGACCCTTTTTATAGACTGGGTCATTCACTTTAGGAACCCTACATACAGGTACAGGCTATCATTGTAGTAGCCTGGAGGCCAGACTGTTTTGAGGCCCTCATACCAGTTACTGCTTCCGAGGCTAACAACAGCTCCAGGCCCAATCAGAAACAAGGTTCCTTAGGCCTAGGAAAAAATGTTGTGTTTCATGTTTCCCTACCTTTGGGATCCCTACATACAGGTACAAGCTATCATTCTGGTAGCCTGGAGGCCAGACTGTTTTGAGGCCCTCATACAGACTGCTGCTTTCGAGGCTAACAACAGCTCCAACGTTCCTTAGGCCTAGGAAAAAATGTTGTGTTTCATGTTTCCCTACCTTTAGGAACCCAAACATACAGGTACAAGCTATCATTCTGGTAGCCTGGACGCCAAACTGGCCACATTTTTAAGTTTGCTGCCAAACAGTTCTTAAATAATAGTGAATACTAGACATTGGAAAGGTATCATTCCTATTGCCATGAGATTGCTAGAAAATAAAACCTAACATTTCAAGATTTACGGTACACAACAGTGATGTCCCAAAGATGATGTTCCCTCAATTACAAGCAAGACTAGTATGATGACAGATAAGTGTTCAACCCATCCCGGACTATAGTCAAACCTGTACAATTGACTACCTAATAATAGTATATACTTATTAGGACCACCTAGCTTTGCATGTTATGACATTCCTCATATGCATGTCCAATGTATTACTACTGTAATAACAGAATTGCATTACTGCTGTAATACAGAATCATACTGTGAAATTAAGCCCAAGCAATAACAAATCAGCACCAGGGACAAGTGTATTTACCTCTGTAGAGATGGTATTCAGCACCAGGGACAGGTATCTTTACTTGTGTGAAAATGAATTTACAGTAATTGTTTACAGATTCCCTGCACGTTTCTATACATGATGTCACAGAAATTATTCCCACACAAAATGTCCCCTCCCTATAAGCCTATATACCAGACAGAGATAATTGGCCAGACTACCAGACTACACTCTCCACTTTCCTACCAGCATAATGAGTCTGAATGAGTCTCCCTGTGGACGTATGACTCACTTCAACCGTCCCCAGTACGTGTCTGATGCCCCAACGGTTTTAGGTGATCCCACGGATAAAGGTGAACTAGTGTTATATGTCAGACACAGATAATTTGCCAGACTACACTGTCCACTTTCCTACCAGCATATTATGAGTCTCCCTGCGGACGTATGACTACTCACTTCAACCAAACCCAGTACGTGACGGTCTGATGAGCCAACGGTTTTAGGTTATCCCACGGATAAAGGTGAACTAGCGTTATATGTCAGACAGATAATTTGCCAGACTACACTCTCCACTTTCCTACCAGCATAATGAGCCTCCCTGTGGACGTACATTTTTTTATGACTCACTTCAACCATTCCATGTACGTGTCTGACGCCCCAGACCACAGCCATGTTCAATAATTGATCCTCCATCCATGGAAACTAAGGACCAGACAGGTAACAACCCCACCAGGTGCGGAATTAAGGACCTCACCTGGGACACAAATTACACCTTGATGTCACTTTGTCTGAGCACCACAGGACAGAGTCATAACAAACAGTCATCTCCAAGCATATCCTACAATAGCATAAGATAGTTGCTGTATCAAAAGCTGCCAGAGAAGTGAAGCCAGCCTAGTAATGTGTATGGCTGATGACTCCCTTTGGCCAGCTGTACTCCTTAGCCAGCTTTGATACTATCTTATGCCACTGGTAAATCTACTTAACAACATTAGATCAAGTATGTCATTGATTTTTTTTTAAACTGGAGTTCTGGTATGTAACATTTACATTTATCACCTGCAATATAAAAACATATTACCTTGTCCTTCCCACTACACAAAGGATGAAGATAATTGTCATTGCAAACTCTTATGGGTCATTCTGCTTTATAAGCCTTCCAGGTTCATTTGATAGACAAAATGTCCTCCACTATTCCGACAGCTATGCATTAATTCAGTGCCCATATTCTATATCTGTGCTGCATAAATTTGCATAAAACACTACCCCGTGCTTTGTAGGTCAAAGGGCTCTGCCTTTATGATATCAAAATATGATAAATACTAATAAATCTCAGTAAAACCCGATTACAACATTGACAGTGGATCGCATTCTCTTATCAAGCAAAAGACAAATTACAAAAGCAAAGATATATGAATAACTCTTCTTCTAAATTTTCTTACAGATACGCATGACTGTACAAAATAAAATGCGTAACTGTACATTTAATAGGATAATGTATAAAATCAGTGCGGTAACAATATCATATAATAGCTCAAGCACATTGTAGTCATAATTATTCATTTTTCTTATTCAACAACCAATTCTTCCCCTTACATTTATGAAGATATTGAATTGTATTTGACTATTTTTTCCTTACTTTTACTTACCTAAAATCCTGCACAATTGCAATATCTGGAGGTATCACGACGTCCAAATCCTCACAATGCAGGTGTAACAGTAATACATCCAGTGCCGGAAATGATCACAATGCCTCGTATTATGACTGACAGTCACACAGACAAGCCGTAATACTCCAGCTAATACAAGGGCTGCTCCAGATAATTAGTTTCCACTAGAAAAAACTCGCACATCCACGAGCTATGGCTTATATTCGCACACTGGTCACCACCCAAAACAAAGGATTTGCGGGTGTCCATGTCACATGATCGTTATTCGTATATGACTCATGGCGATTACGATTGATTTATTCACGCACACATACTGGTAATGAGATGTGTTTGCCGTTTCCCGAGAGGCTAAAACCCCTCGGGAGAGTCATTTTACAATATCTGGAATCAAGTTGGGGGAAAATATGAGATTTTCAAAGATAAGCTTTGAAATTCATGCTTGACGCAATGTTTCTGTCATCTATGAAGTTGAATCGGAAGTATTCAAATTTTCATACTTTCAACGAGTTTCGTTTTTCTCGATATTTCGAGACAGAAAAAATACCATCATTATCCATCCACTCCTTAAGTTATGCTGACCATAAATATCTAGAGACACACACACGCATACAGACACACACACACAGACAGACCCAAGATATTACCTCCAATTTCAAGGAGGTAATGATCAGCATACCCTGTAAATGGAATCATAATGGTCCTTTTTAACAGCCATCACTAAAAATAGCCTTGATGACATTTTGCGCCTATTAAGTATTTTCCCTTGACAATAACGGTGCCTGCTTTGAGGGTAATGATCAATGATCCATGGCACATAATTATTCTTCTACCTTTCATGAATATCTGCCATTAAAACATCAGTAAGACCTGTACTAGTACATACATGTACGTCATCATCTATCCAATCCTGTATACAATCCTATTGTCCCATACACAGAAACAAAAAGTACTATGAATTTCAAACCACATATCATATTTTCGAGTGTGGTTGAAGGCAGAACATAAAGGTGAAATTACCAAAACAGTGCAAACCTGCCTGAGTCTAATTCTAACTGACTGTGTTGGTTTCAGTTGGACAATTTTTTCTTATCCTCGTCATCTTAAGTAAGATAATTTCAAGTGAAAAAGAGTGCTTAAAGTCACACAGTTTTTGTCGCCATCCTCAGTCAGTGGTCAGCTGCATAGTGTTCTAACAGGCCCAGTCTGCTAAGTTTTCTGGCAGCCAGTCTTTCTAGTTTATCGCTGCCCCACAATGGCCTTTGTGAGGAAAGTAATTGAAACCAACATTGTAAAAAATTCCACAGCATGTACTAACAAACTTGGCGCGCGGGCAACACTCTTAGCATCGTAAAGATAAGCGGTGAGCTTACAATGGCGCATTTTACCAGGCCACAGGTATATATTACTAGTACACCACAGAGATGATGATAGACATCCTACAGCAAGCAAGCCAACTACCCTCTCCTACCATCTGATGATACGAACCATAAACATCCATAAACCTCTCCTCCCACATCAGATATCACATCAGAGGGCCAGTCTCCTGCCCACCAAGTGTCCTCAGCTGAATACTGAATAGATGTGATAAAAGATGAAGGTATATAGAAAAGGTGGTATCTTTTGTCTACCACTGTCTCTGAAAAAGAAGTCTACCCAGAATGAAAAATCAAAAATTAGCTTTTAGACTAAAGTATACCCTTGCTTTATTGTTTTTTTTACTTTCTGTTCAGGAACTTCCCGTTCCTGATACCTGCAGTTAGCCCACGGGCAAGAATTTGCAATAAAACTGATATAAAGCAGTCAAACCTTTGACTGGGGATGCTTTTTTGATAGCTAAGAAGTGAAATGTGGCTTCGCTACGGCTCACATAATGAGCCAAGCATACCAGGTTTCCCTGCCTACTCTTCTCGATAAGTGTGTTGGGTTCTTTTATGTGCTTGGAGGTTTGATGCTTGAGGCTTTAAAGTTACGTCTGAAGCTAATTTCAGCATCCTACAGTTTTTGTAAGTTGGTCAGACGACTGGAACCATTCTTTGCTTCTGGTGGAGTACCAAGTTAACAGTCATCATAGAATCAACTTAGTTGCTCAAAAACATCTGGACAAAAAATCAAAATCTTTCAGTCTCAAGAAGATGTGTGCCATTACCTTTGC
The DNA here is from genome assembly GCF_000003815.2 of Branchiostoma floridae. Classification (NCBI taxonomy): domain Eukaryota; kingdom Metazoa; phylum Chordata; class Leptocardii; order Amphioxiformes; family Branchiostomatidae; genus Branchiostoma; species Branchiostoma floridae. The sequence goes on along the minus strand of NC_049989.1, from coordinate 18,123,296 downwards.
GCCAAATTTCTACTCATTCAAAACATGAAAATGTGCTTGCAGTAAAACCATTTACCGGTACATTAGAGTAATTTTTGACTCCCCCTTGTATGATGACTCAATGGTTTGTCCCACAGTTCCAGGCAAACGTCTTTTCTTCACCGATATTTCCATTTAAGGCAATACTCTCTCGACATTTCACGGAATCGGCGTCCGACTTAATCCCCCATGATGCTTTGAATTCGTAACGGTTTGTCCCCGAGTAACCGTCACACGTGCATGATGGGAAGACCGCGCAAACATCCTTCCTCCACAGATATTACCATTTAAGGTAATACTGTCGAGCAGTCCGGGGAAATGACCTTCAATCCATCTACCACATTTTGGCTAATGGACGGACCAGACCTTCGGAATGGAGGCTTAAAAGCAATGGTGGACACTGGGTAATTAGACTGGGCCTGTCCACTGAGGTATCTTTACATATTATGTCAAATTGGATTGAAAACTTTCAATTGGGATCTCTTTAGGCTACACTAATTTATCCTCGTGGTAACTCATCACATGCAAATCATATTTGTATACATCCTTTTTATATGGTAAGACAACACCATAGGAACTGAGTGTTAGGATTGTAGAGATGGAATTGTCGTTAGATATTGTTTACCTGAATCAGGCTGAATGTCTAACCTCCATGAACAAATTTAGGTATATTTCTTTAGATTCAGGCTTCTTTTCTTTTACCTTTCAAGGACAGATATTCTTGGTGTGTGTAAGCTTTTTCTAATGTCAAGTACCAATGGTTGGATCAGACCTTCAGAATGGAAGTTTAAAAGCAATAGTGGACACTCGGTAATTGAACTAGACCTACAAATATTTTGGGCAAATATTGCACTTTGGACAAACACTAGCACTTCTAAACCTTTACAGCTAATTTGATACTTTGTGAAAAGCTTCCATGCCATAGTATGGATCATAATGATCCCCAGTGGGAGGCCTCACGCGTCACTGAGAATTTAAAAAAATCTGGAGATTTTTTTAAAATCTCCTGACCAGACTATTTCAAAAAGTCTTCAGATTGTTTCATACATTCTCCAGATTGTTTCAAATCTTCGAGTTCGCATAGTACTTAAAATTGGATTGAGAACTTGCAATCAGGATCTCTCTAGGCCACAATAATTCATTTTATTGGTTCTTGGACTTCTTAATGTAAAAATTCAGCAAGCAGTCAAGATGAAAATTGAAGGCATTGAGGAAAACTTGCATGTGTATATTCGCTCATTATAATGGATGGATGGATGGATGGATGGATGGATGGATGGATGGATGGATGGATGGATGGATGGATGGATGGATGGATGGATGGACAAATGGACGAATAATTGAATGAAATTTTATGAAAGTGTCTTTCATTTTCATTTATTTCATGTCATGGAGTTCATATTTTTGGACGGATGGGACAAATTTTTGTCCGTCTCAACAAGCAGATTGTCTGGTACCTGTACTCCCGACAATGCTTTTTGAAAAAACGCTCAATTCAGAAGAACCTCAGAGTCAGAGTACGTAATGCTATTACGCTACATTCAAGAAAGGCAATTATGCATAATTCCGTCGCCTTTCTATATGAATTACGCGACTCAGTAAGGCTGCTTTCTCTGCTTGTCTATGCCTTGCAGCAAAACCTCAGTGTGCAGGCCATCACAGAAGCATAGCATTTTAATAAATGGTCATATTAGAAGTGCGTTCCCTCACCCCATACATATGCCTTTCAGAGCCTTAACACAATTCCATCCCTTCATTAATAAGGAGGTTCTAAAGTTATGCTGATAATAAATAGCCAGAAACACAGACAGACAGACACACGGGCACACCAAAACTATACTTCCATTTTTCATGGAGGTACATGTAATAAATGGTCATATTAGAAGTGCCTTGCCTCCCCCATACATACGCCTTTCAAAGCCTTAACACAATTCCATCCCTTCATTAGCCAAGGGCGTCCAGTTGCTCCTGAAGCTGACCCAATTTGGCGACGGTGTGTGCACGGACTGTATAATCAGTCTGAAGGGGCAGCGCGTTTGAAAAGAGAGGTCAAGGGAAGGATTTGGAAAAATAGGGTCGCGACCGAACGTCTGTCTCTGGCACCGTGTGAATGAGACCATCTCAATTAGATCAGACTTTTCACACACAAAAAAGAAGGAACTGATGAATGCAGAACGTGACTTGTTAAGACAGCCTGCTTTGGTAGCCAATGCGCTTTTCTGAATGCTTAATATTCTTAGCATGAATGTCTTTGAAACCAAGGGCGATGACTGTAGTTCCGAACTTCGTGTACTAGTAGGATGCAACTGAACTGAACTGAGGAACACCAGTTCACCTTTATTCGTTGGGTATATACCTATATTCGATGCAGGGTAAAAACAGGGTATTGGGGGATATCACGTCAATGGACGTTGGTTTCAAATCGCAATATTTTCAGGATATTGTAGTTTAAAACTACCACCTGTCGACTTGATGTGCCTAAATACCCTATTTTGAAAAACAACGGATATAGGTTACCCTGCCTATAACTAGCGTTAATTTAGGAATGGCAAATTTATATAAACCTTTTAAAAGGCTAGCATATCATAGAAGTGAGGGATGTCCCTGTAGTACAACTGGCAGCAGCCTCACATTTGAGATCCTGGTTAATTCCCATAAGTTGGTACTAGACCCCTGGTTCAAATCTGGCAGACTACTCTCCAAGCAGAGGTTAGGCTTCGGCTTTTTTTTTAACATTTTTTTTTGTCATTTTTATCGGGCTTTCTATTTTTTTTTTAAATCTTGCTGTGTCAAAACCTAACATTTGGCTGGCGTACTTCAAGAAAAATGACAAAATAGAAAGCCTGATAAAAATGACTAAAAAAACGTAAAAAAAACAACCAGAGCCTAACCTCTGCTTGGAGAGTACTGGCAGACAGCATCCTGGTTGAAGCTGTACTACTGTTTTTTGGAAGAGACACAAAATAGGGGGCCACGAGCACGTTAATAAAGGAGAAGGGTTAAAAGCAACCCGTCCCTTTAAGAATATGCCCTGCTACAGACTGAAACAGCAAGGAAAAGTGCTACCCTATGAAAAGTATGATGACATCATGTACATAACAAGAGCTCCTTTACCACCCAAAAATTGTCACCATAGCTTGTCCAGAGCATGAGATATAAAAACTGGACATTCTGCTGCAGTACCAAAGAAAGTCACCAGGAGGCCCAAAATCTAATCACTTCTTTGACAGGACAAGTCCTTTACAACATACCAAGTATCATGATGATCCAACCATAGCTTTTCGAGTTACATTCCCAAACCACATTACAAATGCTGCCAAAAAGATACAATCTTTATTGCAAATCAAAAAACTCTTGGCAAAGGCTAATAACAATATCACTTGTTATCATGGAAGCTCATCTGTATTGGTAGTAATAGTAGTATAAATAATGCTAAATGCTAAATCTTCCAACACAAAAGTACACACAGACAGGTCAAATTTTCAACGACCACTGTCCCCTTCTTCAGGATCACAAGCTGAAGTAAACCCAACAACAATATCATTTGTTGTCAGCTGTATGAAATATACCTCTTATCAACAACCGCAGCTTCCGGTGAGTCATCCATCTACATCATAAGGACATGACCCCTCCACCTTGGCCCTGATTGGATAATGGATTGGGATGCTGAGTGATGGTTCTGTGGGAGGCGGGGTCAACTGGAGGAGGCCACTTCAATCATGGGGTAGGGGATTACAGGGCTGCATGCATCACAGTGAATATTCTGCCAGATCAGCCAAGCTGGGCATTGGCAAATGTCTGTCAATCCATTCAAGGCACATTCTTCTAGGGATACTGTAAGTGTCAAAATTTTCCTGGTGGTTAAATACTAAGTCTTGCAGTTTTCTAGGTAACCTCTTCACTGCAAACTTAAAACCACCAAAATGGTGTTTTCTGCCCTCTAAAACCACCTGAGCACTTCATTTTCTCCTTACCATGTACTAAATTAAATCCCTGTAAAATAAATGGGGGGTTAGGCCTTGGAAAAATGTTGTATTTCCTGATTCCTTACTTACCCTAGAAAAACCTGCCGACCCTAGACTTCTTTGGTTGGCAGTGGAGTCACATGGCTTCCAGTTAGAATTTTTATTCAGCCTGCATCCTATTGAAGTAAAAACACTGCTTGCCCTATCTAATGAAGGATAAATATGTAGCTATTATGCATATAGATTAAAGTTTGACATTGAAAGACAAGTGTCCGCAAGCATTTCAGTTTACTTCATTCAACAGAGTTTGGGCCAGCCTAAAAAAATTACAATAAAAAAAGATAATCCCTACCTAGCGACCCTAATTTTTTGAGGACTGAAACAGGAAACACAACATTTTTTCCCCTAGGCCTTACTGTGAAGGGGATTACAGGGACCCAGGCATGACGGTGAATATTCTAACAGATCAGCCTGGGCGGTGGCAAATGCCTGACTGTCAATCCCTACCGCGTAATTAAATCCCTGCAAATTTAAAGCCACTCACAGTAAGTACTTAGAGTTAAACTCAGATGAAAAACAATTCAGATACGCACAGCATGAAATACTTTCTCCCTAAATAGCAACAGGGAAAATTATATGAAGACAAAGATACGTTATAACTTTATTTTCTTTGAACTGAATTACAAAATATCATCATGACACCTAGAGTCTAATACATTAAGACTTAACGTTATAGTACTTATACATGAAAGAAAATACTAAAATATGGTAGGAGTGATTTCCTGCCAAGATCCCTTGTAAATTAAAGCTTTCCATAACCATCAGTGATGGTTTACTACAAATCAATAACAAAGGATTATCATTCAGACCAATCAAATGACTGCCTGATCTTCTTATCATGGATTGATCCTGAAGAAAATAAACAGCTTATTTTCAAAAATCATCTGCAATCCCTGAAGCATGCCCCAATGTTATGTACCCTTGGGAAAGATACTTTATATAATTACATCTCTTTCCTCACTTGAGTTAGGTGAAAATTAGTACATATCTTTGGTTTAGGACATGTTCTCTCAAAAGGGACATAAAGCCGGTGGTCCTATGATTGAGGAGAGCCACACCTTGACTATGTGAAAAATCCCAATGCACTAATATCAAAAAGAGATGGGGTCCATCCAAGTAGAGGTGGATCAAATTTTACGTTCCAGACTGGTCTTATGCAGCAAGTATTTTACCTACTACATACAAAACAGCAGCTGTGTTAAAAGGTTATAAAAGGCAGCTTACCAGTTACATGTATGCAAAACAAACAAAATCTATCTGAACAGCTACCATCTCACATACGACATACAAAATCCTTTCCAATATGTAATCCATCCTACCTCTCACTCTCTCTATCTCTACCTCCTCCAAGCTCAGGACCACCCTTGGCTGAATATGAAACTGCCGTGCGTGCCCTGGGCCTGTCAACACTGATGATCTCCCAACATCTCCGACAATAAATCCTGGCTGGGAAACAAAATCTCCCAACCCTCGCTTGCACAAACTAGATTAAGGGTATTGCAGTATTGATCCATGTGTTATACATGCAGGGCACGGAGATGCATAAATCCTACTTGGGGCTCTGTATGCATCGTAGCTTTAATCATTATGCACATGAAAACATATAATGTTATAGATCGTTGCCCGTTATATATCAAAGGATAGTATTTTCTCTAAAGAAATACGATATTAGGGGCAAATCGGGCAATAGAATTTGATGATGCCATTGATATGGTCCAAAAAATCATATCTAGAATTCTTTCATGCCCAGCTATCAATATTCAGCACAACTACAGTTCTTTCTCAACCTTTGAATGAGGAAACAATGGGAAGCCAATATCATGCTAATATAGCCAGGGAGAAATACCTAATTTTATGTAATTTACAGGCAACTTCTCTAGTTAAATGTGATGTACATGTATGATTGGCAATTATTCATAATACATTTCTCTAGATCTCTCTCTCGGCATTAATGGTTATAATAAAGGGATTGTTTATTTGTGTTTTGATCAAAGAAGTTGCTGACCCGACCACACACGGACCCACCAGGGTCAGCTTAATTAGCTACAGGCAGGCGGGACAATCCGGGGCTCATTCCCGGACCGCCCTTCAAAGCGTGCGGACGCGAAACCTCTTCTCTCTCCAAGCGCGATGGCCGAGTTCGATTTTGCAGAATGGTCCCAGGCAGCGAAGCTGACCCCAGCTACGGTCAAGGCCTTGGCCAAGGCCGAACTTGCGGAGAAAGAAGCCCTTCTGTGTGTTACTACCGACATGCTGCAAATACTGGATCTCTCTGTTGGCCAGTACGCCCTGCTATGCAGGGCAACCACTAAACTGCAAGCGGCGGCCGGGGCAGCGAAGCCCGCCAAGACCAAGGCGACAGTCACCCTGGATGACCTGAAAGCGGACAAGGAGCTGTCCGACCTCCTGTCCCAGGTGGAAGGAATCGACGGTCTCCTGACGGACGGCGCAGCGGCAGCTCAGCAGACCGGTGACGACATTAATTAATACATTAGACTTAAGCATAAAGTGGATCTGGCCAATTTTACCGTAAGGTGTACTCATTGCCCCCCATACAGACCCTCTAACTTGAAGCGGAAGCAAGGCAGAAATGCTGTCTCCTGAGTCCAGGACCTGTCCCTCCGTAGACTGGAACTGAAATTTACTTGTTGGGCCTGACAAAATGTCACCCTTCCCATCCCAGTCTATCAAAACTTGACATAAAATTGATTAAATTGGTTTAACAATGAAAAATTAACATTTTAGGCTCCCAAAAACTATTAAAGTGGCATGGAAACAGATTAAAAACTGATGGCCCTGTGAGGCGGGGACTTCAAAGGGTTTCAGGTGAAGTGTTATTTGTGTATTTTGTGCAGCCTGGGTGTAAGGATCTGTCACCTTGTTTTAGAGTTATGGTATTCAGGTATCCGGAAACAAATCCACCTGTCAAAGGGGTGGCTTTGAGTTCTCTGATAGTATAACACTCAGGGTGAACTAAACAATGAACAATAGACGACTTTCATACAGGTGATAACAGCACTACCATGGCTAGTAATAATATACACAAAAGTTAAACCTGCATTACACACAATGTGCAAGATTGGACAGACTTCCCTGTGATCACAATCTTTTTTTTATAAGAAAAGCTTAGTGCAACAACCAACTAAAAATCTTTACTTTCTTTTCATGTTATTAAACCATCACAGGAGGTGATTTTTTTTAGGTAAATCAGGCAAAACTGATGAGCACACTGATGTCATCCATAAAATTTACTTATCATGGCCAGAAAAGATTCTTTGTGCTGGAGGACCTCATTTGTATTCATAATACAACCCTGCCTTCAGCTTTGTTTGTCAGGTAAAACGTGCAGTTGAAATATTCATCAAAACAACCTATAGTATGATCTCACCAAAACTATTCAATAAAAGCACAATCAACATTTATGATATTTGAAAAATAACATAACATCTTTTACAACAGGATCGCAGTAAAAAGTACCGGACCGTTATATGGAACACATCTAGGTTAGCTAATTTGTAGTGACTTACAGCTATTTGATTTCATCGTTAATATACATCTTTGCACTTTGATCTATTCATATCGACTTGGACACGGGTCTATTTTGACAACCACCGCCACGCGCACATTTGATTCTCCCACGGTTCAAGAGTCAAAGTCCTGTCCAAAATTAATCCTTGAAAAGTTGAAACGTATGGCAACATTTACTGGCCACAAAACATTCATATGAACCTTGAAAACATATCGTTCGAGTAATGTATAATACACAAACCGATTGCCATCAACACTTTCAGTGTGCAAACAAAATTAATCATGCATCAATTTCAAAATCAGTGCTCATGCTCAAGTTTTCATGCAAAAATACATCGAAATCTTGAGCATCTTTTACGATCAAAATCTCCCAAAGTAACCCCGATGCAGTCCTATCCATTGTAATACCTCGTGTGCTGAATAAGATCGGTAAAAAGTGACTTACTTGCAGAAAACGGCCTGGGTTTTGACAGAACAGCAATTCAAAATCTCGCACCCTCCGCCATGACATGACGTCATTGTTTTGGCGGTCGTTGACCTGTGACCCAAATGTCAAGAGCGCGGGAAAAACAAAAATAGAATCCCCACCCACGTGATACGGTAGAGGGGCATTTAAATTCCCCGTGACCACAGCACAGGTTTTGTTACTTCCGTAAAGGAGGTTGACCTCCTTAGCGGGTCTATTGTAGCTATAAACCAAGATCCTTCTGGCGCCCTTGCTTTCACTTTTGGGTATGATCTTTAGATAGCTCTTGGGAGAGAGAGTAAGTCGTATCTTTCATACTATAATATGTGTAACGTAAAATGTTTTATTTCGCCCATTTGGTGAGCGGTGTATTGTTATGGATAGGGTCAATTCAATACTCCTCTGTTTCGGGGACCATATAACTCCCTCTTCCTGCCAACTCCATTCCCTGGCTCGAGAACTTAAAACCTCCTTGGTCCATTGTGAAGGTACTAGCACTTGTAATTGCTTGCAATTGTAACCTAATCGGTGAATGTAGAGTGTGTGTGTTTCATACTTTGGTTTCTTATAGTCCCGCTGACGCAGGACTGAGAAAAATTCGATTAGCTCAATAGCGGTTCCCCTCCACGGATATCTTTAGTAAAAGGCGAAAGATATTTACGTGTTGAAGGAAAACCTTGAGTAATGCATGGCACGCACACGCTTCAGAATGGACGTGATTGTGACCACACACGCCATTATACTTGTTGCTGCAAATTAAACTTCTTGCCTTTGATATACTTTTGCTTGTGGGTTGGCAATTTAGGGCAATCCACCTGTATATAACAAATGCTAACTGAAGATGTTTGGAAAAAAAACTATTAAATGAATTTGATGATAATAAAATACATTACTTTATTATGAAATATCAGGCTGCTTGGGGTGTTTTAGAAAATGATAAACTGCAAATAGAATTAAGCACCAACAAGTTTAGATTAAAATGCAAGTTTATGTATTGCAACTATTGACTGGAAGCTTAATGTACTTAATGTGCAAACTGTACGTATCTTCTTTGAGTCATTTTTGCTTGTGGGCTGTCAATTAAGACAAATCCACCTATGCAACAAATGCTACCTAGAGATGTTGAGGGGGAAATGATATTGATAATACGTAATGTGGTAAATTATCCAGAACAATAAACCTGCTTGTGATGTCCAAAAAACATATATTATTCAACTTGTTGGCCGTGTAGATGAGAATAGTATCTTTGCTGCCTTAGCTGCGTGCGTCAAGCAAATGCAGCAAGAAGGTACCGTGCGGAGCTGCACTCTAGCGATGTTTGTATGAAACGCACGTTATGTGGTGTGTCCTAACTTCAGACTTTCCTTCACTTCAGACGTAACCTTGGGACACCTTATTTCCTGACATGACCTTAACAGAGCCAGTTTCTCTGTCTGATCTCTATGAAACATACGGCTACCACTATGGACCCCTATTAAAAAACCTGGAGGCCTATGGAATTTGAAGACAAAAAAGTAACTTAAGTAAAGTTTTTCCTGACCAACAGAAGATGTAAAAGCCTCAGCTCCAGTTAGTGAAGCGTCGTGTAGTACACCCAGGGGCGCTTAAACTGGTTTAACAATACAGATACAGCTACTTACGTCAGGTAACAGCCTACAAGGGACGCATTCCACAACAATACCTCATTAAAGAGACAAGACCGACAAAGTATTGAAATAAAACAGATAACGAGTGCAGAGCTCACTGCAGAACGTAACTGCAGCCTGCCGTATTTCATCATTCTAGAATCATACAGAGACCTATCCTTAACACATCATTAGCTTTCATTAATTTTGTACATGTGAAAAAAAAGTTCAAAACATTAGAAGAACCGGTACAGTGTACAGCCCTTGGCTATGCATATTTGCTAGATGAAAAATTACAGAGACGTCAAAGCAAGGTCAGTCAGTGAATGGCGCGTAGGCAAAAGTAAAAATCAGATAAAAGGTTTGGACACACCTACTTTGTTCAGAATTTCTGATTCAGAGGATCGTTGTTAGTTGTAGCCAATCCACGACTGTCGGCATTTCGGGTATTTTTCGGCCATGACAGAACAGTTGACGGCCAGCGTCATGCAGGGAATGACTGCCGCAACCGTGGTCGGAGTTGCTGCCGGCGCCTACTACCTGACGACACGGACAGTTCAGTCACCTTGGCCGAAGGTTCGTATCTTCTTTCTATAGCACAAACGTGAATGTTTTTTTTATCTTTAAACCTCAATTATTCATATAATCATATTGTCCTTTGTTCTTTAAATGTAGGAGAAGCAATTCCTGTCTTACACGAGGAGGGTTCGTCCGAAGAAGAGAAAAATCCAGTTAGCGCTAAACTCTCTGGACGATTTCGTGCCCCTGGAAAACATGGAACCGGTGAACGACGTGGTGGGGTTCTTCACAAGCCGCGGGAACGAGTTTTCTGTGTACAGCATCGACTGGGAACAAGAGTCGGTAGTGTTGGTGAGACCAGTGGACGGAACTGATCTTAAAGTTCACCCGTTCTTTCGTGAGGTACAAATATTCAGCCTTTCTAACTTGGCTGTCTGTTTTGGCCTTCCATGTGGCATGTGCACGCATACGGCGGGAGATATATTTGGTCTCGGCCTCACTCAGAAATAAGGTGCAGAACTCAGCCTGATATCGGGGCACAATTATGTAGTGCGAAGTCATTTGTCAATATGTAACGTTACCAAATTTCAAATCATTGTGTTCATTACAAAACATACTTTCAAGTCAACGTCCTTTCGACAACTGAAGTATAAAGTGGAGTGAAAAAGAAGGGTGAACTGTGATCAGAGATGTGTGAGTTGATCAAGTTTTTCATGGAATCTACGAGACATTGTCAAATGTTTGATGAGGAATTCCCTTGAACTTGAACTTGAAAGAGGACTGACTTTCAGCAGACACAAGTTGACCTGCACACCTCAGGTCGCAGCGCAATTGTCAATGTTTCCATGTTACAGGGTGTCACCAGCAAAGTAAACGTCAAAATGATTTGGAATTTGGTAGACATTTGAACTGTGAACCTTATGTAACCGGGTCAGAACTAATTGTAGCCTCGGGGAAGTTGACTTTTGATGAAGCGTACCTTTTTTGCTTTAATGACGGGAACTCGTTCGGGCGGCTATGTAAATACCAAAAAAAATATATCTTCTTTCCCAACAGGCTCAAAGAAGGAGCGCCTCTGAGGTACTCTCCATTCCGTTTTCACATCTCCAAGATGTTGCAGATGCCATTCGTCATAAGGTGGCGCATGTGCAGAATGTATTCGTCTACAATACAGGTAAGACTGCTGTCGACTTTGACCAACAAATAGTGTTGTACAGTCTTCGAATGAATAAAGATGTTTGTGATAATGAAGTGAGTACGGTTATTATGTAGCGTTATAAACTGGCCTAATGCTGCACCTACAGAAATGTCTTGCTATTCGGGCCATATTTGCCTAATTTGCATAAATTAGCACTAAGTGTCCTACCTGGCGTGTTACGCCGAAGGGCGGTTATGCCGGCTATATACTCGTAGATACAGATACAGAACCATGATGTCCCACTTGGATCATAGAACATCATACCTAAAATTGACCGTGTGACATCAAGCTATCATTTTTTGCGTTGAGCTAATTATGTACAGGGGCTAAGAGACGATTTTTTATGTTTCTCTTCCTGGACTATCAACTTCACTCTGTCTTTCCAAGCAAACATTACTATTTTTCAATTATCATAATATCAATTCCTAACCCCCAAATAATAGCTGGACTTCTAAACAAACCGGTCAACATAATTCCGTATTTTCTCACAGGAAGATGTGGTTCCACCCTCCTCACACGAGCAGCCGATGCCACTTCAGTTGCTCAAGCAGTCAACGAACCCGAGGTATTCTCCATCATTAACATGGCAGTGCTCCGGTCCAGACGTGCCAAAGATGTCTCTCCCAACCCCGCGGCGCGCTCGGATGTCGTGTCAGATCTAGACGAGGACGACATGGTGAAGCTCTTAACGAATGTCGTCACCCTGCTGAATTACCACCTCATGACGGCAGACCCTCGTCACCGGGATGTTATCGTGTACAAGCTGAAATTTGATGTTCTGCTGATCGGAGACTTGATGTACCGCGCCTTTCCGTCTGCAAAGAACATATTCCTGTATAGGAACGGAATGGAGTGCTTTGAATCGTGGATAAGATTGTGGTTCAAAAGCAATGTTGTATATTCCCTCCTGAGAGGACTGAGACGGCTCGGCTTGTGGAGGTGGGCACCGATGGTACCCGACTACTTCCGAAGTTTCGGAGACGGACCCAAATTCTCCGATCATTCTGATGGAAGCACTGGGTCTTACGCGGTGACCGTGTGGGTTGGCACGATGCAGCGTGCTCTGGAGTTACAGAAGATGCACCCAGAGTACTTCTTCCACTGCCTGCTTTACTACAGCGCCTTGGCGAGAGGGAAAGAGAAGACACTGCGGTTGCTACTGAAGAGGCTCGGGCTGAAGTGGAATCCTGGCGAAGATGGAGAAGAAGCGGAGAATATGAAGAAGTCGTTCGTCAAGGACAGCCAGGCAGGGACATACCGGGCCCTGACGTCATCTTTCCTGGCACCATGTTGTAAGGAAACATTAACGGTTTGCTGTTGTTTGTATGATATAACCTCCTCAATTTGTACATTTTTGTATTGTAGTCTCCTCTGCCGCTTAATTTCTTTTTGCGTAGTGTCATAGTCTGTATAGACTGACTGACAGAGAGAGATAACCGCTTCATATCGTAATTTGCTCTGGAACTGCAGGGGGATTTTGTCAAAATCTTCCAAGAAGGATGCCTTAAAAAAGTAACTTAACAGCCAGGACAAAAAGGCTCATCAGCCAATAGTGTTTTTTGCCAGGTATGTCTGTATACAACTTTGGAAGAACAGTGATTGTAAAACTTTGTCATTTGGGCGCATTTGTACGTATATTTGCCATAATGACTATAGGAATTTTCATAGTATATGGTACAGTCACTATTTTGCTGCTCTGACATGTTTTTGAGACCGCTCTTGAAAACAAGGCTTTACCTCAAATAACCTCGATAGACTTTTTGTCCTTGAAGCAAATTACACCTTTACAGAAATGCCAACATCCCCAAGGCTATGTTTAACATTAAAGGTGAAATGCCTCTTCACACTCCCAAAACTGTTTTTAAAAATCCAACACAGCCAGGCTCTGCAGCTGTTGCTAGTCCACATGACTGAAAATAAGCTTAACCAAGAAGGATAGATGAGATGGAAAAATGTCATTTACTTAAGGTACATGTGTTATAATTATGACCATTGTGCAACATGAGTGTTTTTGACAAAATATCTTATATGTAAGTATGTATCAGATTTATTCATCTAATATATATAGTATATTCATGTCTATATGAACAGTCTGCCACAGGACATTCATTTAGCAAGCAACTGAAAGTTCAGACAGGAACTTCCTATGTATGCAAATAGGTAATGGTATTATAGTCTGTAATATCAGTTGTTTAAATTTCATCTAATTTGTAAATAAATTATCCAAGTGTCCAAGTGTAAGTATAGGCAAAAAGTTACATCCATTTGCCCAAAGTTGTCTACAGTTTCAATCTGTTTTGTTTGGGCCTTCAAAAGTTGTGATCACAGAGAGTATGTGTCCTTTGTCCTTGGTGCTGAATTACATATCCTACCATCCCTCCTGCTATCTACCACTAACTAAAATTTAGCTTACTAAATATTCCAAATCTTGACATGCTCCCAGTGATTTTGTTTTTAGTGTGATCTCTCCACCACAAATACACTGAGAATATTTGTTTCCAATGTATTTCTACTGCATTTGAGAATTGTTTCAACTTTGAACTTAAAACACTTCACAAACATGTCAACACTTTATAAGTACTATACATGCAATGTTATTGTATTGTGCCCATACATGCACTATCTTAAACATGACAATTCAAATATCTACGGAGCAAATGAAATGCATATCTTAGCATATATTACAATATGTAGCAGCAAACACATCATATTATTGTACTGTCTATGATAAATAAATCTTATAGCTTTAAACATGATATTTATTAATAAGTAATAGCATATTATTATATAGATAAATATGTCAACTTTAGGCCACACCAATTTAATTTCTTGGTTCACGGATTTTTTCATAAAAAATATGGAGCGAAAGGGCGAAATAAAAATAAAAATAAAAATTGTAAAATGGTTGGGGTAAAGGTAAGGGCTAATCAAAAATATAAAGAATAAAAAGTTTTCTGCTTGAAAAAAGTACAAAACCACTATTACTGTACAATAACAGCACTTGTTTGTTGATTTTAAGGAGCTTATGATATAAAGGCCAATTTGCTACACCAGGAAGTTGGTGAATGGTTTCATTAATGGTGAAAATTTGCTGATTGGTAATTTTTATTTTTATTTTTTTTTCCAAAAAATCGGAGCGAGCGAATCCGTGAACCAAGAAATTAAATTGGTGTGGCCTTAGTAAACTGCAAATAGAGTTAAGCACCAACAGGTTTGCTTGAATAAAATAGATTAAAATGCAAGTTTATGTACTGCAATTACATGAATAGAGGCTTAATGTACTAAGTGTGCTTTCATCACATAAAATATTCTAGCTAAGAATGGTCCCTACTTTTTAAATACATGTACTTATCAGTAGACATCAAATGAACATTGACAGTACTCTTGCATACATTACAGCTGCTCTAACCATTTCATATCTTTCTTATGAAAACGAAGTCAATATTAAAGTAGATCTATATGCACACAAAAGTCATTTGTGTGACTAGAATTCAAATCTAACATCCATAAATAACTTCATCAGGTTGGCAATTATTCATATATTTAGGTTCTTTAGGCACAACCAGGGAGCACTTACTTCCATTGTTTCGGTGTCTGACACTGGAACGTTGGAAGTAAGTACTGTAAATGCAGAAATGTTCGCGGTGGATCCGGATTTATGTTCACGGTTTTCACGGTGGCCACTTCACCGCGAACTTAGAACCACCGCAAACATTTATCTGTTATATTATGTGGCTACAGTCTGTGGCGCTACCGAGAAGTTAAAACCACCGCGAAAGCTCCATTTTTCCGCTACCGCAAAATTAAATCCCCGCGAACTTAAATGCATTTACAGTACTCCCTGGTTGTGCCAAAAGAACCTTATTATAAGATCTCAAATCTAGTTTGTCTAGAAAGGGATATGTGCTTTGATCTGATGATAACATGGTTATGGTCATGCTGTGCATCCATGGAACATTATGTCTGCTTCCCATATGAATATCCAAAATCATCCTGCAATGATGACAGAAAGTCCCTGTGGAGAAGAGAAAAATTTGTTTAAAGGGTTAGCTACATATCGTACATGGCAGGGTTATTTACTTGGTTAAAAGTAAGATGTGATGTACAGATGTACTTTATGGTTAAGCTTAAGTTGCCCATACATGCACATCGGAACAGGGGGTCAACCTCCCTGATCAGAAGATGCATGCAATGGGCCCAGCGCCGATCTCCGTTTCGAATATAAGCCCTGGGCCACACATAGGTGCAAGCACTACAGCAGGGTACTAGTCCACTGGTAGTGTAGTGTGTTCAGCTTCTATGCTCTTCCTCGGAGTCCACACGTCTTTGTAGGGGTGACATCCAAAAATGCATAAGATATCCCGTAAATTACAGAGAGGGACCCCATTTTCCAAATAAAACAGTAGCATGAATGGCTGTCCTTACCCTAGCCCAGAGTTGTCCGCCTTCCTGACAGGAATGACATCAGGAACCTGTTCACCCCGGCTGCCTCCCTGTCTCTGCTGGTCACCAGTCTCTCCTGACAGGAAGATTCATCATACTGTAAATCTTACAATTTTATTATACTGGTATTATCTTTTTCTTTATCTTTACCTATCAACTCAGTGTTGCAGTCTCACCGTCTCAGGTGGTACGGACATGTAAGAATATCTAGTGACTGAAATTGTCAGGCAACAGAGGTCACAGGAGACCAAGGAAATCCTGGATGGAATGTGTCAGGAGAGACATCAAAATGTGTGGTCTAACAATGGTGAGCCTGCTGGGCAGAGCTGCATGGAAGCGCGGTGTGAAGACTAGCTGACTGCTGCTTACCCTTGTGCCATGAACCCCAGCAGCAGTATAATCAAATACTGGATACTACTACTACTTCTACTACTCATGACACCACAAATATGTATTTCCAATGTATTAGTACTGAACTCTAGAAATGTTTCAACAAAAAACTTGAAACACAGAAAAAACTTGTTCCACTGCTACCTTGAAACCTCAAGCCCCGATTGAAGTCTTCCAAAGTCAAAGAAGAAGATGTGCAAGAACAAAAATAAAAAATCTATTGTTTAGTATACTATACTCTGTGTATTCAGTCATTTGTTCAACCTTCCTGACAACTTAGATTTCATATTGAAGGAAATTCATTTGTCTTTCAAATGCTTACAACAGTTTTGGGGGGGTACAGACGACGTCATCCATATAATCAAACCAATGTGGCCCAACTCACCTGTGATGGACTTCAGTGGCATAGGAGCAGCTGCCAGCTGTGGAAAGAAAAAATGACTCAGTTCAACTTTATCCTTACATCCTTTTAAAAAAAGTCTTACGTAATGTTGGGAATACACAATGTAATTTGGCAAACATGTATGTTTGTATGGCAACTCAGATGAACTTCCATGCCATAAGAATTGACACGGAGTACAATATACGATATAATATTGTACATCTAAAGCAGTGGGAGACGAAACACATTTCATTTCCAAATGTTCATTCAACGAAACCGAAAGAATCACTCTGTTTAGAGAAGTCACAAAGTATGATCTCAACTTCCCCACATTGACAGACGAACAGAAAGCCACTTTTCTCTTGAAATCGCAGAACCCACAAATTTTAGAAAATGTGGGGCTTTTTGTCTCCCTCTGCTTCCAAAAAAGAAGTCAAACCCAACCTGTTTAGAAATAGGCAACACTAGTATTAGATTAGAATATTGTTTATGATTGTCCATTGTCACTATGTGTATACCATGTACTTGCAATTAGCCCTCGGGCACGAACTTGCAAATAAACAGTCCCAAAATGTACAAAAGAATGGAAGAACTTTTCCACCTCCTGTGAACTCCTCTCCATCATCCTGGTAATGCTCTCCAGCCTCTTGTCAAATGACGTCATCTTCCCCGGGGGGTCCGCCTCTGCCCCCGCCCCCCTCCCCACCCGCTCCCCTGGGCTGGGCTGGAGGGTCATGTGCTGGGCAGCCTGCATCAGCTCGGGGATGGAGATCTGTGGGAGGGAAGTTACAGGCAATCTATGGTAAGGAATAGAAAAGGAGAGTGGTAGAAAAGCATGTTCACATTCAGCAACATTTCTGCAGAATTTCAGTTGTGGTGAATTACACGAGGTTTGTCTGTAAAACTCACTAAACCCATGCAGACCCTACCTATGCATTTCCTATACATATAGACACTTCCTTCATCATGAATATTTTTGGCGTATATGAGGGGCGATGTGCACACCAAGACGGCCAATTTTTTACAAGATGTTAAACTTTTGTCAGGCCATGTCAGCCATGGGCTTTTCTTACTTAATTTAATAATTTAAGAGGGGGAGTTCAGTACAATACTGAATGGTTTTTTATACGCGCAACACTAGTGGGTACTTTTATCATATAATGTGAAGTAGCATGCATGTTTTACTCCCTTTAGTATCTATTGGAAAATAATCTCTTGTGGAGTTTAGGACTCAATTAAGAAACTTTAAATAAATCCAGACTACATGTACCTCGTTGATTTTCTGTGTGGGTCTCATGGTGGCCCTGAGGTGGCTGAAGTCTGCACTCTCATGTCTACATGTACATGGCTATCCACTTGCCCATTTGGAACCACAAATAGTGATATGTTATTGTTAAGAAACTTATGATAAATCCAGACTACCTCGTTGTTCTTCTGTGTGGGGCTCATGGTGGCCCTGAGGTGGCTGAAGTCTGCACTCATCATGTACTCCATGGAGGCCTGGAAGGTCACAAGACTGAAACTGATGGGACAACATGTCTGGATCAGTGAAAAATGTTTTGTAACTACTGTTGCTGGTGTTATATATACTCCATTCAAATAATATATCAAAAAATTATGTTAGCCCTTATTGTTATGTTAACTAGGTTATTAAGCTTTATCTTATACCTCTATTTTGTACGTTTTGTAACAGTTGTTGCCATACATTGTACCATGTACAATTGTCATGCAAGTTCTTCATTTTATATGGTCCAAATAAAACTAGTTCACAGACACAGGGCTCAAAATTCATCAGGTCTGCTGGTGCACCAAACCTAAAATAGCGTCAACAACTTCATCAACTTTGAACAATAGAACCGGACGAAGGAACGAAACAGTCCTTTGAATTTTCAACAGTGGCGCACTCAAGCAAGTTCAAATCGCTCTGAGCCCCAGGCTGTGCTGTAAAATACGGTATGATATAAAAGAAAAATTATCTACCAACATCTTAAAGTTAAAAACAGGTTGTCTTACCCAAGGTCATCTTTGGAAGACAGTGACCACTGTAAGTTCTCGATGTAGAATATGTTACTGGGGAGGTGAAGACACCTGGCCTGGACAAGGACTGGGACCTGGGAACACAGACATCATTCAAATACAAAGGAGATACTTTTCCCTTATGTAACTAATGACTTAACAATATGGGATCTTCAGCTCTGAAAGGGACATTCTGTGTGAAATTCGACTAAGAAAAAGAAAGTACAGCGTGTTTGATTCAATAAGTATTTTTTATAATTCACTTCAGATATTGAAATATCAGATAGTGAAATATCAGATGATTTTACCATATTATATAAAAAGCCTGGGTATCATCCTAGTTACTTCACATGCACTAAGGCATCATGCATTAGTTTGAACAGTATAGGTCCACTGAATATACGTGTAAGGTCTGATCCACTCACACAGGGATGGGCGACTACCCTTTTCTGCAAGTTTTGTGGGATATTTGATGTGCAACTTAACCTCTACCAAAGGAAGGTGGTCTTCCTAAATTATAGAAGTTTGTTTCTCCCAAGTGACAGAACATTGAATTTCTCTCCTTGGTGCTGAAATGCCATCAATTGATAAAAATGTATACTGAGGTTTATTTCATATGTAACAGAGTGTGATGTGATTCTCAATCAAAATGAATACTGCATTTCTAGCCATCTTACAGGTCCTCATTTTCACATGAGTCGCCTTTCCCAAAGGCCCAACATTGGGACCTGCTAGGGATTTAAATCTTAACAATCTTAACAAGTTAACAATCCCAACCACAAGACCACCTTGCAACATGTACATGCATTCTACATTCATATACAAAACTGTAATACTGTCAAAAAAGGAGCAGAAACAGACAAAACAATATCCTGGCTCCCGGGAATCAAACACAAGCCGAATCCGGGATCACAACACCAGCAACTTAATGCAACCAATTACGCCAAAAGGTTCAATCCTGTTTGGCATCGTCAGTTGGTGGTGCTGTTACAATATATCCACAATGATGTAAAAGAGTACCAGTAGCAGAATGAGGTCATCTGACACCAGGCAGGGTAAGTCATCGCTGGTCGGGTCCTGGTTCTCTCTCAGGTGGGAGTTCACTTCTTCATTCACACTGTCCTGAACACAACACAGCAAAAACAAGGGTTAGAAGAGCTCACACTTCCGTGAAAGATCTAGACTGTGACCAGCAAAACTGTATTATGAGCCAAGAAAAGAAGGAAAAAGGCCCCAGAGAGCCTGCTATGAAGGCTACTTGTATGTCTTGTTTCATAGTAGTTCATTGATTATGCAAAGAAGGTCTTGATTAACAGTACATGTGTCCATTGATCATTTTCTGTAACTCTATGCAAACGTGGCTACAATATGGAAAACATACAAACTGCAAATACATAGACAGATCAATGCTTCTCCATTAACTTGTAGGCTCTTCTATTGACCCCATGACCCCTGGAAAGTCTATCAGTTGTCACACAAGGATGATTGATTACTCACTATCTACTGTAACCTCAACATCCTGTCAGTTGAATGTAAATGTGACTAGCATTATATGAAAAATAAAGACAAACAGAAGAGGTACCACCAGCTGCACGTACCAAGGTTCTTTTCAAGCAGGACAGTTTCTCTAGCGGTGTCTTCAACCCATCTAGTGTGGCCAACTCCACTACCTGAATTGTGAAAAGATAAAAGAGCAACTCACAAATTAAGGAAATTCTATTGATCCTCCTCAATCCCTGATGTAGTAGACTGGTTTATTTATATCAACAACATGATTGACAGCCCTCCTTGCAGCCTTAACGAACAAGGCTGAATTGCAGGGCTTAATCACAATAGCGCAAATCTGAAAGGATTATTTCTTTAGCACATTCTCTTTATTCACGTTTCTTTCATCATTGACGACCACAGGATACGTTACAGGTAGAGGTCCGTACCTGTACCTGACGTTGCATTTAGACACACATACCTAAGCCCTATTTCCAAACAGGGCCCAGCAGCTTTTGGGAACAGCATTGAAAGACACCAAACTACACAGGGCACAAGAGTCTATAGTCATGGGCATTATTTGTGTCCTGTGTATTTTTATGAATTCTATTTTTTGTTTCCACAAACAGCCTGGCCAGGCCCAGTTTGGAAATGTGACATTAGCCTAACCGGTAATGTTGCCATCCTGCAGTACTTACAGCACCAGGTAGGGGGCAGCAAAAAGCCTGTTTCACGCCCAGCTGTTCCCCCGTCACCCCCCGGAGTTCCTCCAGTTTCTTCTGCAGAAGGCTCTCCTCCTTCTTACACTGCTGACACACCGCCTGCCACATCTTCGTGTGGACAGAGCCAACTACGTAACTGTAAGAAACAGGGCAGACAGGTGGAGATAAATGGTTTTATCATGTTCAAACAAGTTTTTATCAAGCTCCTCCAGTTTCTTCTGCAGAAGGCTCTCCTCCTGCTTACACTGCTGACACACCGCCTGCCACATCTTTGTGTGGACTGAGCCAACTACGTAACTGTAAGAGACAAGGCAAACAAGTAAAGATGAATGTTTTTATCATGTTCAAACAAGTTTTTATCAAGCTCTTCCAGTTTCTTCTGCAGAAGGCTCTCCTCCTGCTTACACTGCTGACACACGGCCTGCCACATCTTAGTGTGGACTGAGCCAACTACATAACTGTAATGGATAGGGCAAACAAGTAAAGATGAATGTTTTTATCATGTTCAAACAAGTTTTTATCAAGCTCCTCCAGTTTCTTCTGCAGAAGACTCTCCTCCTGCTTACACTGCTGACACACCGCCTGCCACATCTTAGTGTGGACTGATCCAACTACATAACTGTAATGGACAAGGCAGACAAGTAAAGATGAATGTTTTTATCATATTCAAACAAGTTTTTATCAAGCTCCTCCAGTTTCTTCTGCAGAAGGCTCTCCTCCTTCTTACACTGCTGACACACGGCCTGCTACATCTTAGTGTGGACTGAACCAACTACGTAACTGTAAGACACAGGGCAAACAGGTTGAGATAAATGTTTTTATCATGTTCGAACAAGTTTTCACTAACAATCAGGTCCAGGTTCAGGTCCAGGCTCTCCTCCTTCTTACACTGCTGACAGACGGCCTGCCACATCTTAGTGTGGACTGAGCCAATTACGTAACTGTAAGAGACAGGCAGACAGGTGGAGATGAGTGGTTTTATTATGTTTAAATGATGAGGCCACACCAATTTATTTTCTTAGTTCTTGGACATTTCAATGTAAAATTTCAGCAAGCAGTCAAGATGAAAACAGAAGGCCTGGAGGAAAAGTTGCATCTTGGTACATGTATGAAATGTATGTACCAAGGTACAGCCCTCAGACTATGTTTTCAAGTTGATATTTCACATAAGCATTTTTTTTTTGGAAATGAGAAGCAATAAGTAAAGCTGGTGAATACAGGTATTCAATTTATTCTGTCACTTCTCCTTGAAATCTAGATGTATTCAATAAAAGAACACTAAAATGTCTGCAAATTATAAAATGATGCTCCTACCTCTCTACTGCCTGAGCTATGATGTCAATTTGTCTTTCCCTCTTGCAGAGCTTCAAGATATCCTGAAGGAATATAGGAAAAAACTTAAAATTTTCTATAACACACAACATGTGAGACCTAGCATTATAATAACAATATTTCTCAGATTCAAGAGTTTCAATGTAACATGTTATTATCTTCTGTGATTTGTTAATACTACATGTCTCAAAATTATGAACAACCAGACAAAAGGTTAGGCTGCCATTGATAATTCCAAGCAGTACAAATGTAAGGTACTGTATCTTTGTACAAGATTTGTCAAAGCACACAAAGACTCAAGACATTAACAGACTATGTACACAATAATCTATTACCAACCTTTGCATACAGGTTTTTGTATACAGGTTGGTTGGGAAACTGGAAACACAACACTTCATTTTTATTTTTGTTAGTCCTTACCTCTGTTGCTTGCTGGCAAATGCCCTGAAGCTTCTGCACAGCATGGTCCAGATACCCAGTCACAATCATGTAGTTATTCTGGAACTCTGTGATGTTTCTGTCCAGTCTAACTAATGCCTGGTGGTCAAATAGTCCAGATCAAAGTTAACAGTTTAGTCCAAGGTGGTTTTCTTCCACATAGTTCAACTTAAGAAATACTTCTTTACATCAGATTTCTACATTATACATGACCATGTCGGTCCAAGCAGCAATGTATGTAGCATGTACACATACATGTACTTAGGTACAACTATAATCAATAAAAGATTGTGAGAAGTTGCTAAAGCCGCTGTCACACCTTAAGAACCTTCCCATGACTTTCAGGAGACCATGGTTGAATTTGTGGTAAGTGTATCACGAGATATTATCACATGCTGCAAACATCTCTAAAGAGAGATGGCTTTAATCTTACTATCAAGACGTATTGTGAGAAATCTGTTTATTCTCTTTGAAACATAGGGCCAAATTGACATACCTTTCTACATTCTGAGAAGGAGAATAAATACTGCTGGTTTCTGAAAAAAATAAGGACAAGGTACTGTTGAAAACAACAGTTCAAAAGCAAATACCTTGTTTCTACTTTTGATGACAGTAGCTTTTCTCACTTGTATATAACTACTTTCTATGATGTACTGTATACTAAGCAAAAGCTGCCGTTACCAAAAACATTTCAAAGATACAAATATGAGATAAAGATTGCTTGTGAAAAGAGATAGCAAGGTTATAACTAAGGTTATTGTTCTTTCATGAAAACAAAATGCCACTTACTCCTGATATGTTATCCTTTGTGACTCCCCCAGTATGGACTGTGATCTTGATCTGGGAGCAGACTGAAATAAAGGGGCACACACTGTAAAAACATTTTTTTTAAACAATTTTATTAAGTTTTAAAATTGTATGCAAGATATTGCAAACACATCGACTGTTATTGTCATTTTATTGATTGTGAATAAAGAATAAGATACTCACTGCTTGTGTTATCCCATCTAAAGGTCTCTCTATGACTAAAATCTTGTATGGTTTGTAGTCCTGGAAAACAACACAACACAACACAAAGATACATCAAGGAATCAAAGACCATTCTATAAATACATATCATGCATAGATATTTTCATTTACAGTACACAGATACAACAATATAAAAGTATCAAATGAAGAAAATCACTGAAAATATTCAGTTAAGGTTGATGTCAATTCTGTATGTGAGAATGTGATATTTTGAAGGGCAAATGGGATATACAAAATGTACACCTACCTCATTATAAGCAAGTTCCTCTGACAGAATCCTTACTTCAGCCTGCTCGTCAAACCCTGAATCAACATTGATGGAGTAATAAATAAATGTCAGAGAATCTGAGGCTTTTAGTGGCAAAATGGACATATTGTTTTGAAAATACAGACCACATCTGCTTTCACATCATTTTCTTACTACATGTATTTGCCACACTTTTCCCTAATACCAGTAGTAAAAGAACATGAAAAAATTGCAAACTTACAGTTTGTTACTACCTAAAACATATACACATTCAATTAGATGAAGTTACTAGTATGTAAACAGACATTATGATATGTTTTACCTTCTAACGTGACAATGTTGCCCTCCTCCACTGCAATAGTCTTAATGCCATCCTTGTCTGTACTGATATACTGCCTATAGGTGGGGGGGGGGGCATTGTAACATAGGAAGATGGAAGAAATAAAGGTTTTGCTGCAGCATAAAATCAATCAATCAATCAATCAATCAATTATTTGCATTATAGTCTCATGATATATGTTTCAGACAGCTGATAAAACATATTGATTGACTCATTGATTTGTTAAAGGTTCATAGAGCTGTTATAGACATCACTTTGATGTCTGCAATGGAAGGACATTTGATGAAGATATTAATTTCCTTTTCTTACCATACAGCACATACATTTCAATTACCCAAAATCCTATAAAAATGTTTTTGGTGTAGTTCTCACAATAATGACTTCTTCACATATTCCTTTGCCAAGATATGATATGATAAGTAAAATAAAACATTACTTACCCTTGAAAAAAAGGTGAAGGCCTCAAAATATGTGTCTCTGCAAAATGCATAAAATTCTAATATCAAAACTTTTGAAGATGCACACGGAATCAAACAAAAACAACATAGGTTTGGCTACTGCAAACTTATAACTACGAGCCTAACTAAGCCTACACAACTTCTTCTTTACACCAAAAGCAATCTGCCACTAAACAATCAAGACTATACACCATTTTTCATCGAGGTACAAACTGTACATACTTACGTCGATGAAGATTAGACATTCAGGTAATACGATATGCCAAAAAGCAGTTACTCAAGCAACTGGATATGATTTTGGAAACGGTCAGACGTTTTAAATAGCATCCACTATCTTTTGTCAGTGTCACTGAAGTGATCTGGGAGTGACTTTCTCCCAGATCACTTTTCTTTTATACCCTAACTATGAATGCAAAAGAGCTTCACTTCAGTGTCACTGATCATGAAAGATAGTGGATGATATCTGATCATGAAACGTCTGACTGTTTCCAAAATCATATCCAGTTGCTTGAGTAACAGCTTTTTGGCATATATACATATTTACCTACCTACGAATCTCTGGTTGATGGCCCTTCCCTGCAGAGTATCGGTGGCAGGGACGCAGACCATGTGGCACTTATGTCTGGCTAGGCTGTACTGCTGCTTAAAGGTTGTCTGCAGAAAAACACACACAAATATTATCATACTTGCTACATGTATGTACTCTACCGACAGAGACAGTACTGTCACCAGTATGAATGAATGACAATTTGATTGGGTAGGGGGGATGGGTCAAAATGATGAAATTGGATTGGACAGGGGGGTTGGGTAACAGAAATCTGGATCAGATAGTGGGTTGGGTCTGAAGCTGGATTACGACCTACCCAATTATATTTTGGAACAGCCCAATGCAACTACATTCCTAAATAGGGACCTCAGATAGAATCTCAGGACTATTCGTGCAAAAGGTTTGTTCAGGAGGGTCAGTAATGATCAGCAGTCTATTGAATGTTCTCTTAAAAGATTTTTGGAGCAAGTTCATTGGATTGTTCCATTGTATTTAATACTATCAGTCGGCGTACACCAGTCAACTGGATGCTCTGTTTTGTTTTGTTTTTTTTGCAATCTAGCCTTTTGCGCCGCTTTAAGAAGAATTTGTCAGTAGCGCTTCTCTTAATTAATAATTCATTGACAACACTTTATGTTGAATTAGAGGGGATTCGCTTTACACCTCACGAAAAGAGGCATGCAGACCCTAACGATGGAGTTGCAAAGATAAATACAAAATAACATATTCCCACATCTACTTGAAGACAATGACAAATCTTTTCTTCTGACGACTGTAGATTCATAGCAGCCTAAATCTTTGACATTATAGCATACTTGACACTATGTGCCTGTCAATTTGCACTGACGTAATGCCAATGGTATGCTGGCATCTTCAACATCTGCCCCCTCCCCACCTATTCCTCAATATTTTTTTCTCCTCTAAACACGGATGGCTAAAATCTGCATCGTATCTGTGATCTGTATACAATCCTGAGACTTACCTGCAAAGCCTGGAAGAACGGGTTGAAATCTAGATCGTCTCCGTCCGCCATAACGGGGATAAAGTTCGAACTTTCGTTCTGTCGTCTGCCAGCTAGCGCGCCCCCCTCCCCACACCACCAGCCTAGAGGAATCGAATTTCTTTGTTTTCCCAGTCAAAATAATCCCGTTTACCAACGCCTAATCCTTGACAGCAGTGTTGTGATCTAACTGCCCCCGGTTGAGAGTATTCAACCGCTTTGATTTGCTCCAAAGTCGAAAATTTGATCTATTTTTCACAGCCAAATCGATTGTCAGAAGACAAACCGCAAGGTCATAGGTTAGATTGATCGTCTGGAAGAAACCATTATTCACTGTAGGGAAGTTTTGATTGGGAATATTAACATCTTTATTAGGACTTTCAAAACCATAATTACAACAGAATTCACATTCAATCAGTTTATTTTTGTATAAATCATTATATTTTTAGGTTTTATAGTTGATTCTAGGCTTGATTGGAAACATAAAAACAATGCATGAATTATTCCGGTCCATGACATGTGATAGTCCAAGAGCTCCGTTATATTTTGGAAACATGGCGACGTAGCAACAGGTGGTATCGACTTCTACTGTAAACTTCGTCCGAAGAATCGCCGGACAATGCACTTGACATTTCCCAAACGCAAGGGATACTACACATGGGAGGAGTTACGATGCCTGGCCAGGGCCCTGGGTTACCAGGTGGACGTTTTCGAGCGGGTCATACCGGACTTTGCCGAGGGCGAGCCCGGCGTGAGTTTCCGACAGGTGTGCCGGTTGATGGAGTTGAACTTCTTCAACGAGGCGTTCCACCTGACGTACAATTTACACACGGCGCACTACAACTGCCAGCTCATCAAGAAATGTCTCGTCCTCCTGGACCATCGCTTCCTCAATTTTCAGGAGATCCACGAAATACGGGTGGCTTACGTGGCCTACGAGCATCACGATATGCACGGTTAGAATTCTATATATCCCTTTTGAGTTGATCCCTCTACTCTCCCTACCAAAAATACTTTTCAAAGTCGATATTCTTTAAAAGCATTCTGTTAGATAGATTCGTGTTCATCTTATAGAGATGCTTCTAAGTTTGAGTATTTGGTCTATTCGTTCTTTTCTTTCCCGCTAGTGGACTTAGTCAACATGAGGATTAAGTAACATTACTTTTCAAAAGTTTCATTCAAACGTAGCTTTGTGGTGTGTGGTACCAGCACAAGGCTTTTGTAAGGGGTTAGCGAATGAATGGGAATTTTTGTCCGGCTCTTTGGTTGTGCTCTTTTTGATTGCTTGCGCCTTATGTGAAAACTAGATATAGGGTCAGGAAAATCTAATTTGAACAGGACACAATGGTTCCACACCTGTTTTCGGCTTGAAAGGACCTTTCCTGTTTTTCAGCGTTGCTACCGTTTGGTATTGTTTCAATATAAATCTGTCACAAGAAAGTATGGCTTTATTATTGCAATGAGTATAAATTACGACTATTTTTCAGATTTATTGGTGTGATTTCTGGCCTGTGTTGCGGAGTAACCTAGTTAGCGCGCGTTGAAGAGTTGGACCCTTTGTGGTCTTTGTTTGCGAAACGTCTTTTTGTTACCGCAAGTAATTGATCGCTTGTTTGCAGACCTTTTCCAATAACGGACCCCTATTCAAACGGGTGATTGAATGGTGACAAACTGAGTATCCATTAACCTGTTTTCGCGACCCATCGCTGAACAGACAAGTTGAAATTTGTTTGGTCCGTTCCGCTCATTAAGCGTTCGTACATTGGCGATGCCAGAAACAGACTCCGTACAAGCACTGCTGTACAGGAGTATTCTAAATGTTCTTCTCTGGGCCCAAGAAGTACAATTTGCATCAATTTAGCACAGAAATGCTATACAATTTTCTCCTAAATCAATTAAGCAGTCAATTTTTAGCTGTTCATTTGGCTAATTGACGAACGAAAAAAAATTCCACTCACTTTTCAAACAAACTTCCGACACGTTTTCTTGTTACTACTAACGTTACTTTTTCCAAGACTCCAATTAGACTCTGCTTTCTTTATCAGTAAGGCGGGCGTTTGTGGCACTTTCTGCGTTGTCATTTTTGTTCGCCAGCCAAACAAAAAGAAAACCCGACAAAATAGAAAGCCCAACAAAAATGCCAAAAAAAGACGTAAAAACAGTCGCAGCCTAAACTCTGCTTCAGAAGAGTAGTTGGCACAAGATTCTCACATATTCACCATTTCGTCCTGTTATGAAAAGCATGTATACACTGCCCTGATAGCCCTGACACAGTATCCGTCTATTTCTTTCGTCGTCAATGAAACCTTCCCACGATGGCTGAAAAGCTATCCCTACCTGTCACCCACCCAATGTTTGCTTATGTGGCGGCGGATTATGAATTATAAATGGCCAACAGCCTGCCTTTTGTGTGACTCAGAAGTAGTGGGGCGCCAAGAAGTGGGCCGTGAGAAGGGTGTGTTCTCAGTCTGCTTTGTTATCAGACTTAAGTCACCGACTAGTGTAGTTGACACTTAGTTTTAGTGATATCCCACTCTGTAAAGGTTGGGATGCGACTGTTTGTTTGTATTTCTAAGTCTTTTCAGACGTGTGTCGCACTTTGTATGTATTTTTTTAGGTTTTCTTTTTGTCAAGCAGCTTGAAAAGGAAGCCTGACAAAATTAATGTAATATTCTCGAGAACAAAACTTATTTGCGAATGACATGTACGTACATATATACAATCACTTTTTAGCATATTTGTATCATGACGTATTTCTGGTGTCTATGAACTGTACAAAAATTAATTCCTGTGAGCCTCCTGAATGCATCTCAAACATATGTAAGCAACAACGTACTAATTTTTCAAGTTTAAAGAGACACTGTTTGGGAATTTGTACGTAATCTACCACAAATGTGCCTGTTCATCATTGATTCCGAAAGGCCCAGTCCTCTGAGTTTCTGAAATCATCTCCAGCAAATACCAGGTGTAAACACTATACTGACTTTTCACATTTGATTGGTTCTAATGTTTCTTTTTTCCTCCTTTACAGGAATGATAATAAACGAGAAGTCGTTGTTGCGCACCCTCAAGATGTGCGACCGCACGGTGGCACCTCTAAAACTGATGCACAGAGTTAAACACCTGAAGGAAAACTACGAGGCCAAGGGACGCATTCAGATTTACGAGTTCATGGATCTCCTCATCCTGTGCAAGATGTGGGACGACGTCAACATTAGGGACACTCGCGTTAAGGGGCCGGACAAAAACTGGAGAAAACTGTACCAGATGGATAAAGTCAAAGAAGTCTTCCATACGTACGACGAGAAGGTTTTCGAGCTCCTGAACAAGGAGTTTGAGGAAACGGAGCTGAACTACGGAGACGTGAGTTTCGGTGACAGAAAACAGTTCCGAGAAAATCCCGTCGACAAAGACAAAAACACAGAACAGTTCAAGACTCATAGCACCACGTATAAGCGGCTTCAAAAAATTATAGATAGCACCACTCAGCAAGTGATATCAGCACGGGCGCACGGGGTAGCGAACAAGAATAGGCCGGCGTCTGCTTCGCTTTTAGAAGACAATTTGTAGACTCGTCTCCCGAAAGATCCGTATCTCCTCCAGGTTTAGGAAGAAGAGCATCGGACAACAAAAGTTTTGAAAGAGGAAGCAAAAATAATCAGCACTACGATAGATCCAAGCGCATGTCGGTAGTCTCTGCGCGAAGCAGCGTGTCGCACGTGTCGGGGTCGCGCGGCCACTTGGCCAGGTCCCTTGGCAGGAAGAGCCGAGCCACCACCGCCACGTCGCGGCGGCAGTCGTCGGTAGGAAAGATCACGGAGTCGGACTGGACGCTGATCGTGCCCGTGCCGAAGTTAAAGACTCCCGACTACAAGAGACCAAAAACTGGCAGGCTGGTAACGGAGGACGACTTGGAGAGGCAAAATGACGAGTTGAAAAAGTTGCAGTATAATCTAGAAACATTAGTAAGTACTCTTATCTACTTCTGAAGTGTAACGTTAAGTGTTGATTTGAGTATAATCTATATTGGTGACATTCTCTGGGAACCCAAGAACTGATGACATGAGTGAAGCGATGGTGGGAAGGGAAATTGGCAAAAAAATAATTGTATATTCCTTTTGGAATTTAGAAGCTTGAACAAATGTAACGCTAGATAAAAAGAAAAGAAAAAGTATCGAACTCGCCCGATGTGGGGCTCGAACCCACGACCCTGGGATTAAGAGTCCCATGCTCTACCGACTGAGCTAACCGGGCTTTCGTGATTAGCAATTATCGTCATTAAAAATCCCCGTCTAATTAGCCATTCTAAACTTTTGAAAACATGTCTTTTTTAGCGAAGAGTCTGGTTCTAATGAGTGCGTATATATTCAAGTCCGTATGGAGTTCTTAGCCTCTACCAGGCTCCACAGGTCGTTGGAAAAAATAATGGAAATTGGAAAAATATAGACAGACAACATGTCAGAGGAGTTAGCTGGCGAAGGAGTATGGTTTGCGACCAGCTAACTCCGATGGCATGTTGTCTGTCTATATTTGTCAATTTCTATTATCTTTCCAGCGTCCCGTGGAGCCTGGTGAAGGCTAAGACTTCCATACGGACATCATACGGGCTTGAATATATACTAGTACGCACGTGTGAACCCACCTTTAGAATGGATGTTGTGTTTGCTACTCCCCAAAGTCTCTAAACTATTCTTCTATTTCTGTGTCATAGGAAGTGAAGACGAAGGTCCATCTCGACGAGGACATCGACATCGCGCTAGGGAAGGGTTTCCGGATACGGTCGGCGAAACGGAAGGCCGAAGCCGAGAGGAATCGTCCACCGGACCCCAAGCCTCGGCCCCCACCCCGGTCTCCCGTTCCGTCCCCGGAATCCCTCCGTAGACTCTCCAGCCCCCGACCCACCACTCCGAAAGGACATTCCAACCTGTGCGACGCGGTCAAGTTGGGAATCGCTCCCACCGCAGACGATTCGCGCAGTGAAAAATCAGGCAAGAGAGGACACAAGAAGAAGAAGAAGAAAAAGTCGAGCAAAAAGAAAGCCAAGGGACACCAGTTTTCGTTTTCGATGGGTGGCAGATCGCGTATGATGAGCGCTTGGGACGACGATGAGACAAGTACTGATACAGAAGGCGGCTCTACGTTTTCGAGCATGACAGACGATAGAATTCCAATTCAAGGAGACAAACCCTCCATCCTTAAAGACATTCTCTATGGAGTCGAAGACGACGAAATAGATGAAGATGACATCCAAGAGCAATATTCAAACGTCAGTGTACCATCGACGCCGGGCACGCCATCTGACTCTGCAGGACGCGACAGAATCGTCGTGACTCCACCAGAGTTCCCGCCAAAACCGCCTCCCCAACCCCCAACTTCTACTTCATCTGGGGTTAGAAACAAACCGCGTGAAAAGAAGGCCCACGAGCCCAAACGGAAGGCTGAACCTCCCGGTACTAAAGGTCTCGGTCAAAGACAGCTCTCCACCATCCTCGAGTCGGAGCTACAGAGGGAAGAAGACGAATTCGAAGTTGGCTCCGAGGACGGGGATGCCGAGCAGAAAGCGTGGAGAGAATGGATGAAGTACGGGCAAGCAGAGGACTATATAGAGGAGGAGGAGGAGGAAGAACAACGCCCAGATGATGAAAAGAAGGGTAGCACTAGTAGAAGAAGCAGCAGGGTTCGGTCAGTTTCGGTCGTCACAGAAGAACAGGACGACGAAGACGACTCGGACTTCTGGAAGGACATCACCAGCGAGACCGTCGCTCAGGCGGTGGTGAAAAACATCAAGATGGAGGAGGCGGCTGTTGAGCAGAAGTTTTCTCCCAGTCTGACGCGGCTGGAGAAGCTGCAGATGGAGTACCACGCGAGGACAAGACCAGCCAAGCCCACCATAGTACAGGCGCGGCGGTTGGTGGGCAGGGTGAGAGAAGAGGCGTCCAAAGGGCTGAAGAAGGCTCTACTGCGCCCTCTGTCGTAAAACGGATAGTACTGTTCAACCATATTATGATAGTAAGGTGGGTGCACATGTGCGTATGTCTTTAAGTCCGTATGAGGTCCTTATGGAAGTTTTAGCCTCTACCAGGCTCCACAGGTCGTTGGCACATATAAGCAGATAACATGCCAGGAAAGTAAGCTAGTCGCAAATCATACTCCTCGGCTAGATAACTCGTTTGTCATGTTATCTGTCTATATTTGTCCAATTTCTACTATTTTTCCATTGACCTGTGGAGCCTGGTAGAAGTTAAAACTTCCATACGGACCTCAAACGCACTTGAAAATATACGCACGTGTGGACCCACTTGTACCAAGGTCGCCAGTGACCTCCTTGACAGTAAACAAACGTTAAAGAGCAACTACACTAGCAATCGTTGAAACATGACACCTTTCTTAGTTCTGGAAACCTTCCACTTTTAGAACTTTCTAGAAAGTAGCGCAAACGATTGCTTCCCTCCCAATCGTCAGTTTTGTGCGTAATGTACTGGTATATGTGTTATGCATGGGCGACGTAATTAGAGCGCAACGCGCGTTTTTTTCTGTGAAATCTTATAATACATCAATGACGTTTTCATACTAACATATCAAACCCATCGAATAGGTTTAAAGTGCCAAAATGTATTGAAGAAGTCGGACGAACCACACTGTTATTGTGTTAAAAGTTTATCATTTGAAAAATGTGCAATATATTTTATGTCGGTAATGTCGGAAATCATATGCAGTTTGTACCCGGTGCAAGACGTTCGTTTTGAATAAAGTTTATTTATGATGCTGACGTTGTTATTCATGGGTGCATGCAGTACATTTTGTGTTCCTGTTAGAATTGTAAAAGGGAAAGATGTATCTGTAGATATTCCATCCTGAATTCAGCTAAACATCTTTTTGATTCATCAGTTTTATCATCAGTACATAAAGAAGTTTCAAAAAGGAGGGTGTCATTTCCCTAGTGACACTGATACATTAAAAGACCATATCCAGACCATGGTTGGGAGTTGGTCGTAAACATAGTCATCTGCGCACGGCCGGAAGCTTTGCCTACTAGTCCGTAAATGTCGTCTGTTCCAGCCGACTATTAATTTCGAAAAAAAAAATCAGGACAGTCATATGCATATTCTGCTTGCATCTGATGCTACTAGCTACAGAGAGGGAATTCGAACTAGAACAGGATTAGTCTGCGTAACGCAAACTCCGCTGTCCAGGGCTGTAACTGGCCCCCCGCCGGCGGATGAAGGGCGGGCTGCTATAAGCGAGATTTAATCAGGCTAGAACAGGATTGATTTCAGGCTACTCCCAATCAGGCACCAACCTTAATTTGGGATTGGTCGGTCAAATCGTGGGAAGGTCCTGAATGTGTGACGGGAGATATCGCAAAAGGCCCGCCATCAAAATGCCTCGACTATCCACGTTTACTATGAGGGATAGATACATTGGCACCAATCTATATGCATGTACTGTACGTCCTCTATATATAGCGACATGACCGCTAGTTGTCATTGACATTGATCTATGGGCAAATGAGGCTCTGAAAGTGAAACTCTCAAGTTGCACCCACTGATTGCCTTTAAACTAAATCAGGCGTACAGTTCAACCTAAGGTGGCTTGTTCATGACTTCGATATGGGATCGTTCATACTCTAGGATTTTTACTTGAAGTTTTTACAATGTGTAGGTCTTCAACAGTGCAATTATATTCATTGTCGGTCGTCGGATGATTTTGATTTCGTAGAATTTTTAAGCAGACTATGATAAAAACCAACCGCCAGTAAGGTTTAAGACAACCTAATATTATAAAACAGCTGATTCTTGTAAGATGAATGTACGATAACCTAAGAATGCCTCCAATTTGCGATCGTACGACTATCGCACGACGACGAATACCATGAGTCGGACCCTAAGCATATATTTGCAAAGCATATATTTACAAACAACGGCGTAGGACATCTCTTGTTACGACAACATCAGTCGGCCAAACGCAATACATGTACTAGTATTTGTCATAAACATATCAAATGTGACCCTTTAGCGAGCTGACTAAGCCCCCTGTACTATTTCTGGGATGTCATGTTTTCCAAAAGCGGCGATATGAGTCAGATATTCGGTTACAAGTGTGTACTGGACTGTCTGGGGCTGAAAAGAGAGAGAAGAGAGCACAAGTGCTTGCGTCGTTTCCCTTGGGATTTCTTCCTATTTTCCTGATTTATGTTATAGAAAATTGTTCGATAATGGCACAGGGTGGACGTCCAGGGAGCGCAGTGTATCTTTCCCCGGGAAATTTCACCTACGAGCCCGTGTCTCCGTCTGCCGTGCTCGGGCCTCTGTGGTCGCGGACTTTCAGCTTCGACTTCCCGAAATATCACTCTCGTCTCCTCGACCAGGCGTTCGGAGAGGGTCTTGCGTTTTCGGACTTCGGGCCGCCGACTTCGCCGGGCGGGTACGCCCTACCCCGCCGCCGCCTCAAGTCGGATAAGGAAGGGTTCTCCGAGGTAAAAGTGGAGGATGGAAAGTTCGTCGCCCGCTTGGACGTTTCCGCGTTCTCATCCGGGGACCTGACCGTGAAAACCATCGACAACAAGGTCCACGTCCACGGGAAGCACGAAGAGACCCAAGACCAGCACGGACTCGTCTCTCGGGAGTTCAACCGTCAGTACCTGCTTCCGGAGGGGGTGGATCCGCTCACCGTAACATCCAACCTGTCCGAAGACGGTGTTCTGACGGTGGAGGCCCCCCTCCCGAAACCCGTGGAGGACAAACCGCGGGGCCGGGTAGTTTCCGTGCTGACAACACAGGTGGGACCGGCGACGCAGAAGGTGGAAGAGAAACAAGAACACTGGAAGACAGAGTATGAAGACGTGGACTCTGCCATGGGATTCATGTGAACAATAGCTATCAATATTGCCCGTTTTCTAATCCTTATTTGGATTCATTTGAACAGTAGTACCCATCAATATTACCATTTTTGTCCAATTCATGAATTAGATATCAATATTATCCCGTATTTTTAAAAAACTTTATTCGTTCTCACGGTCATATTATCTCATATGTCTTCTAGTTGTAGCGATTTTCTTAAACCTAATTAGTTTAAACCTAGGTCATCAATTTGTGCTACACACAGTGATATTCCTGAAGTGAGCTCAGAGACTCGTTTTCTAGTTTGCGTTTGTTCGAAAATTCTGATCTTCGGGAAGTGTAATGTTAGCAGTTGGCCATTTAATGCCATCACGTTATGAGCTATGGTTCAAAAGGCTCTATTTGTACATATGCGATACACTATGTTTATGTTGGTATGCGTAGCATCTGACTTCATGTCACACTAATGTAGAAGGTACCCTGCATTGTGGAGTCGTTGGAAGCTAAAAGTTCATATAAGGAAGCCGACAAAGTCAGGTTCATATCAAGGCTTACGTCATGAAATTTGGGTAGGGACTTAAGCAAAGTGATGCAAGAACATATACATGTTGTAACATAGTCTAGAATAGAAATGAATGCTATGTTGTGGGCCTTTTTCAAATAAAAATACTCCAAATAAAAAAAGCTGCATCTGCTTGGGCCGTCTCACATGTGGCAGTTCCTGCACCTGTGGGACTATGAGAATCAGTAGACAAGAGGGTGGAGAAGAAAGTGCACACTTCCTACACCTTAAAAAGTCATGTGAAGGCCAGGCAAACAGGTCGCCGAACCCAGCTCAGCAAGTGACTGTTCATCTGTCAAAAAATCGACAGGAGAATCCAATGTAAAATACAGTGTATATGCTCTAAGCAGAGGTTTTGATTGGGGGATAGTAAAAGTGGTTGGCATTTCTTATGGCAGCCTGCCTTAGGGAAGCAGCTGTAAGAAATGTCAGCCAATATCTTCCCCAAACAAAAAAAATCTGCTTGGAAAATATGTACAATATATACCCGAACACGGCTCTATTTATGTACTGTAAATGCAGAAAAGTTTGCGGTAGTTTTATGTTCGTGGTTTTTGCGGTGGCCACTTCACTGCTAACTTAAAACCACCGCTAACATTTTTCCATTATATTTATACGATGTGACTACAGTCTATGGCGCTACCGCAAACCACAGCACTCCATTTTCCCACTACCGCGAAAGCAAATCCCCGCAAACTTAAATGCATTTACAAATGCACAGTAACAATATAAATCAAAAGAACAACAAGACAAGTATATGAACTTTGTACTTGTATGTTGTGGTTTATTGACATACATGTAGTTTGACTCTGGCACATGACAGCTTCCATGGCAGTGACATAAACTCTACAACATGCCAACTCCTGAGGCATGGGGTTTAAAAAAAAAAAGAATAAAAAATTAATCCTGAAGCAAAGTTGGACTGTCACTTCCAACATGAAAGTTGAACCATATTTTCCACTGTCCAACTCGAGCCTGACTAAAATCACGCTCCTAGCCGTCGGTCTAACACTTGCCACCACCTAGGAGGGGGGGTCATTACCCCCAGCGAGCGAGAGATTGTGTAAACACAGGTTATGTCCAACTCCAGTCTTTGTCAAAGAAAGAGTTATCCAAAGCCTCTGTGATGTCATGTTTTGCAACTGGAACACGTAAGCTCTATAAGCAGTGGATTATAAATCACAGTCTGTGGCACACCCCATCTCTGTTATACTCCCGCCACATGTAGCGAAAACCGATCGGACGACGAGTCTGCGAGCTCTAAATTACGAGGAGGCATGACCCTGACGCGAAGGGGGGAACTCTGCCATTTCTTCGTCGGCATCAGGGCCATGCCTCCTCGTAATTTAGAGCTCGCAGACTCGTCGTCCAATCGATTTTCGCTACATGTGACAGGGGTATTTAGGGATGGATGTAAGGCCTTGAGAAAAATAGCTTTGTATACCCCTCTTGCTGAAAACATTTGGTGCTATGTCAAGTACTTGCTTTGTCCAACGTAACTGGAGCTGGATAGTTGAAAACTTGGGTACAGTACTTCCAATATTTTAGTTAGAAAATGAAAGTTCAACATTGCTTCAGAACGGTTTCTACCAACAGATTAATTCTTGAGCTAATAAAAACTGAAAAACGAATCACAGATGTGCCATTGCATACTGCGAGCGCACAATACAGTAAACAATGCTTTTAAAGGATGAAATTATGTAGTATGTACCCATAAATTTGCTAGCAAATAGTCTTTTCCTAACATCAACATATGCCACTTTCCTCTTTTCTTGGTCCTGAGTACCATTTTGATAACACTATTAGCCTGGTCCTGTAGTTTCCTTCATTGTTATTTAACTATAGCCTTTCAAAATGTTTCAGAAATGCACACAAGCAATGCTGTAGTTTGCCTAATGTGACTGATATTGGCATGTACTTCTGCTTTAAACTCCTAGTTTCGAAAGATTACTCAAAAAGCTCTAAAACTTGTGTTCTAGGAACAGGGAAGTAAAGGTGGTATCTCACTGCACTTGGGGCACCTGTGCGGCACTGCAGGGTTCGTTCACTGCGGCACTGTTGCGTTATTTTTGCCGATTTTTTATAATTTAGATATTGCCTAATACGTAAAAGCATGACTTAGAATACAACAAAATACACAAAACGTAAGAAAACTTGTTCTTTATCTTGAGTAATCTTTCAAACCCCGCAGTGCCGCACCGGCGCCCCAAGTGCAGTGAGATACCACCTTAAGGAATGGTAACGTCGGAGCTACATATACAATCTATGGAAATCGTTGACACCAAAAGCTGCATTACACTTGGGACATTTGCGTTGTCTGGTGTCGTATCTCGTCTTGACACACTCGAAGCAGAAGACGTGGAAACACTTGGTGAGGACGGCGTCCTTTTTCCTCGTGTTGCAGCAGGGACATGTAAGTTTTTGCTGGAATGTAAAACAACAATTTGGTTAAAGTGGGTCTCAACATATGATGCAAGCAAATGATTGATTGATCAATCAATTATATTCACATTACAATCACATATATAACATACAACGTTTGGTCAACTTCAACATGGGGCGCAGTGTTAAGAAATCTTAGAAATCATTTCTGCATGCGTTTCTGGGTACTTGCTTGTCATATTACAGCCTTTGCAACTTGATTTTCCACATGCTCACTGAAAGCAGTGCTTAAGATTTGAAAACAGTGTCCTCAGGAAAATGGAGTGAGATCTTTACAGGGCTCATCCAATTAGGTTCAGGCCCAAAATAGGGCATCAATGTACCCATACTGTTCCCGAATAGACTTACACTAGAGACACTGACAAACTCCAAATGGAGCCAAAGAAACAGAAAACTGAAGATCTGATCTGTCTCACCTTGTAAGTTTTGATCTCCTCCATTAGAACCTCATCTGCATTCTCAAAGAAGTCGTACTTCTTTTGTCTGTCAAGCTTTCTTCGTAAGCTGGAACATTCCTCCTGTGTGGACGAAAACAGAAGAGTGTTGATTCGAATGAAAGCTCATCGCAAGTAGTAAGTGGTGGGTTTATTGCGAGTTCCTTTCTTTGTGTTGGAACAAAGCTTAAACTGTACAAGAAGAAGTTGATGTTGGTAATGCCCATAATCATTATAAAGGACTGTTTTGTTCATCATGTCCTTGTACAGATGTATAGTTTCATTTGAATTAGAGAATCATGAGAGTAGATGTTACAAACAGCCAACAGACCTGTGTTCTTCTATGCTTGAACTGTTCCTTTTCCACAGCAGCTGATTTCTCCTTTATAAGCTCCTCCAGATGCGTTGCCTGGCGCTGGATGTCGTCTTGGTGGAACTTCAGGTCGTTCGCCAGCTGTGACGACTCAACGGCCTGCAAAACAGGGGAAACTGTCAGTATAAGCATCAAGGTACTCAACTGCAGCAAGTTCATACTCCTACATGTATAATTTCATAATTTTGTAGCCTTACTACAGGTCATATTCCTTATAGCCTATAAAGCAACTACTTTTTGCACTACTGAGACCAAGTACATTGTACATGTACTTACTGTAAATCTTGAAATGTTTGCACTGATTTACTGATTTTACATTTGCAATGACCTCCTCACTGCAAATTAATGCAGGCTCGTTATATCAAACTGAACGACCCGTCACACCTAACAGGATTATGTACAGACTGGGAGGGCACACAAGCCATTTTTGACCTGAACTCACAATTTGAATTACGTACCTTGAGTCGAATTGTCGGACAACTTTGTGTATTAATTGTTTGCAATTTGCTGTCGGTCAGTACTAATGAATTGTTTTAACCGCCAACTAAAAACAATATGGAAACATATTCTTCCCCTACGACTGCAAATATTTCGGGATTAAGAGTACAGTATCTTTCTCTTGTGCATCTCCAAGGCCTGTGTTATGCCCCCCTCCCACTACTGTACCTTTCTCTATCTCCTGTGCTACGCCCCCTCCCACTACAGTTACAGTACCTTTCTCTTGTGCATCTCCATGGCCTGTGCCCTCATGTTGACCTCCTTCTCCAGCGTTGCCAGAGTGTTCTGTAGGATCCTCTCCTTCTCCTCCAGCTTCCGCACCACCTGGTTCTGGGCATCCACCTGACAAATAAACAAACAAAATAAACAAACAAACAAACAAACATGAGACACATTCAGACTCAGTATTTTAGTGGTATTGGTTTTGGCATGTAAAAAATGTACAAAACAAATTCAGGCGAGCACTACAGTGCTAAGAACTATAGCCGTGGCGCATTGATACACACAATCCCTTGTCAGGTCAGTACTTGGATGGGAGACCACCAAGGAAAACTGAATGCTGTAGCCAGGTTATAGCAAAGACTCAAAAAAAATGTTACAAACTTCTTTCTCTGCTAAGAGGAAGAGTATGGAAGCCAAACACACTACACTACCAGTGGACTAGCCCTTTGCTGTAGTGCTTGCAGCTATGTGTGGTCCAGAGCTTGGAAGCAGAGATGGGCGCCGGGCCCGATGCATCTTCAGGGAGGTTGACTGCCTTGTTCTGATGTAAGGGCAACTTTAGCTTTAGCTACTACGTTCCTACCTGTGTCTGTAACGTCATCACTTGGTCCGCCAGAACGTCCTTCTCTTCCCGCAGAAGTTTGTGGATCTGGTTAGACTTGATCCTCTGTACATGAAAAAAAGACATAAAAAAGAAAGGTTGGACAACCTCACTGATACATGTATGCTGAAAAGCTGTGACCTGGAATCTAGACTTGCTGGATTTTAAAAAGTTGGAAAAATATGAAGAAGAGTATTATATTACTTAATCATCCTGTTCTTCAAGCACATATAGTTCTATAACAAGCACAGTCGTCCCCACCTCTGACATGAGTTTGAAGTTGGCGTTGTCCTTCTCCTTCAGCTGTTGTACCAGTTGTAGCAGCCCTAACTGATATTGTCATTACTAGATGACTTGTAAGTATGACTCTTCTTCTATCAAAAGAGTATTATATCACTTAATCATCCTGTTCTTCACTATAACAAGCACAGTCATCCCCACCTCTGACATGAGTTTGAAGTTGGCATCATCCTTCTCCCTCAACTGCTGTAGAAGTCGCACGTTCTGCTCCTGCATGTCCTCAAACGCCTGCCCTGTCACCTCCATCTCTGACAGCAGGGCATCCTCCTCCTGAGCAGCAAGGAAATGAGGTTGTTAAAGGGGGGATTTCTTTCGTCAGTGAAAATGGAGTCTAGTAGTCAGTTGATGTGTTCTTTGTTTATAGCAGTGTGCGTTCACAGTTACCAAATTGACATTTGAATGGCAGTGTTCTCACCAGGATTTTTTTACAGCATAAGGGCAAAGCCAATGGAAAGCAATGCAGGCATGAACATTGCAGGTGGTCTGGGAGAATCCTCTCGCTGAAAATTTCTAAATCTATAAAAGAAATCCTGGTGAGAACACTGCCATTCAAATGTCAATTAGGTAACTGTGAACGCACACCGCTATAAACAAAGATAAAATGTCCTAAGGCAAGACGTCTCACTTGATTAAACATAATGATTAGCTGCATAGAGGCAAAAATGGGTCAGCTCTTAAATTTTTGCATTGGTTCTGAGTTTGCGATAAAGAGGTCACTGAAAAAAAAAACACAAACACAAAACCACCATAAAGTTAAACTGCATCTGCCATATCTATGATTTTGTCTGTGTTACTAGTGCTTACAGGACCTGAAGGCCACTGAAGGTTACGGGTTACAAATTGTAACTGTAACAGCATCTCTTCACCCTAGGTCAGAAACATCATTCTTGAGACCAGCCCAATTGCTCACTATGAGTGAGGACTAACTGACCCAATATGCGAAGCAGGGGTTACGAGGGATACCTTAGTCAAGGGGTACCTTAGACAAGGGAAGACAGCACATAAAATTTTGCAGTGGTTCTGAGTTTGCAAAATTCACTCCAAAAAAATACAAACACAAAACGACCACAAACTTAATACATTTACAGTATCTGTGATTTTGTCTGTGTTAAGACTACTATTGAAAGCCACATCAGCATGAGCACAGACTACTCCACATGTCCTAAGGCAAGATGTCTCACTTGGTTAAACGTAATAATTAGCTGCATGGACACAAAACTGGGTCAATCGTGATATGGACAAGCCTACCCAAATCTTAGGCATAGGGGTACATGTGTATGTCACGATAGAAAGAATGGCAAAAACTGTGACTCCCATGATCTCATATAATAATGTTACATTGTAATTGTCTTATCACACACTAAAAAAGATATGAATCTCTGGATTGATAAAAATAAAATCTAAAACCCAACTTATACAAAATCCTTGAATGGCATCTTCCTCAGTCAAACAGGTTTTTCCTTGTTTGAGACTGACACGTAAGCAGAACAATTTCTGACATGCGGCCACTACTGGCGACATACCACAACAGTAGCTGCATCTGGCAGGTTTCATTCTACAAAAAGGGGAGAAAGCTGCATCAAAAACACTCAAGGAAACTCTCCAACCTCCTTCGGAAACCGTTGCCAATCTTCTGACAGAACACCTTGGAAATCTACACCTTCGCACAAGTTTGGAGGCAAGACATCTTGCAGGGGCTAACCATCTCTTGGTGTGACAACAACCATTTAGGATTCATTCAACTGTGCAGCAATTCTGAGGGGAGAAGAGAAAAAACCTTACGACCCTAGATAGTTGGCACGTGTACAAGTTACCAGGATTGGGAGAAAGACAATGAAGGGTCTAAACCTGCCTTGCACGAGACCACGACAATTGCAATGGTCATAGACCCTAAAGATGATCCAGTTCAGTCTGTCTGAAGAAGTGAACAATTTGGGCACTCACGGAGCACAGAGACAGTCTTCTGCTGTTTTAAAGTGTCGAAAAGAAATTTGATCCACTTGAGTTTATCTGAAGAAGCAAACAATTTGGGCACCCATAGGGAACAAAGACAGTCTGCTGCAGTTTGAAAGTGAAATTTGACAGGAAGACTCTCAACTTCGACAAGACAATGGCAGGCAACTCTTACCGCTTACTTAGTGCTTACCGCTATCTGCCGCTAACATTGAGACATGTCTACAGTGCTCAACAGGATGAACCAACACAAGACGAGAATTCCCGCGAGTCACAGATGACAGCTGGAGAAAGGGACCCACTCCTCTTCCCGGCGGAGACCAGCTCAGACTCAGAATTTGAAGACGTGAACTTTCAATCGTCCCAGACAACAGCTGAGCAAGATTCACCCTTCCCTGGAGCAGTGACTGGCCTAGATTCAGACTCAGGGCAAGAGGAAGAGCCCGAGACACCCTCTAGCATTGTCGGAGCAGTTCTAGTCGTTCTGAGCGCCGCCGTGTTCGCCCTGGCAGAACGCTGTCTCAGTTTGTGTAAAGCAGCCGGCGCTGTAACATCGCACCTCCTGCTCCTGAGAAGCGTTTCCTTCTTCACACTCAACCTGGCCGCGATGACAATCTTAGCGGTTGTGAAATCGCACGTAAGGCAGGCCACAGGGCCTGATCGGTCCAACCTTAGAGTGAAATCACAGTTGCCCATGCTTATTGCAGTAGGGATGGCGACAACCGTCGCCACGCTTTTAACTTCTCTGTCCTACCTCTTTGATATTCCCGGAGAAAGTTTTCAGGCATTTATCTTAACAATGACACCCACTTACACCACAACCTTCTCCTTCTTCTTAACTGGCGATAAATTTGCCGCCAAGAAAGTTTGGCCCATGGCAGTGTGTTTTGTGGGCTCTTTTATCTATATTGTAGGGGTCCCCAAGCCAGAAAGTGACAAAGATACCATGCAGATAAAATATATTATAGTGCTCTTCCTACCTCTGGTAGTTTCTATTGCATTTGTTACGGCTCGTGCCTTGCTCAAGAATAACGTACACCCCACTACCGTGGTGTTTTCCGTACAACTGACCAGCATTCTGTTCTTGCTTCCTTTCACGTTGAGATATGTGTACGGGTCCTTGAGCTACGCGTATGAGACGTTGAGTTATGGTAACATTTTTAACTACAGTACGGAGATATGGGTGGCCATGTTTGGGTATATCGCTTGCCACTGCACTGCAACCTATCTGTTATACTTTGGACTGAAGTATGAAAAGGCTGGCATCGTGCAAGTTTTGCTGGGTGGGATCATCCCCTTCTCCCTGGTCCTCAGCTATGCCATGTTTGGCAGGGTGCCCT
Organism: Branchiostoma floridae; assembly: GCF_000003815.2. NCBI lineage: Eukaryota > Metazoa > Chordata > Leptocardii > Amphioxiformes > Branchiostomatidae > Branchiostoma > Branchiostoma floridae. Next base: position 18,079,523 of record NC_049989.1, on the reverse strand, counting down.
TCCCATCCCAGACGATAGGGGGCGCTATTATAGCAATAGGCGTGGCAGCATTGGTGGGGTTGACTTGTTGGGAGAGTCCACCTTGCAGTGGTGATGTACATGTTACAGTAGCATAATTTTGGAGTAAACAAAAACTGATCACATGAAAGGTGTAGGTGTCTTTAAAGTCTTAGAGTTGTACATACACAAAAAATGTATATACAGTCGAACCTGACCAACTGACCACCTCTACATTATGACCACCTGGCCAATGTTACCACTTTTTGGTTGTACCTTAAATATCCTTTCCCACTGACACAAGGCGATCGTCTGTCAACATAGACCAAACTTCATAATTGGTCCCCTACGTGGTCTACTTGGGAAGTTTGGACTATAGTCTTATTTCATAGCATCAAACTGATGTATGCAACAACTTATGATAGTCAATGGGCAGTAATACTTTTCATGCTTTGTTTAATGGAGGTATCAAAAGTATCATTAATTTTTTACTATGTGTGGGTTGGTAATAACATCAACAGACTGTTACAATATTGTTTTCTTAGTAAACTAGTGTGCTTCTTAATATCTTGCAGCACATAAGAAAGCAATGTGAAGGGTTGGGGCTATATCAGATTAATATTGTTATGCTGTAATTGTTTTATGTAGTGGTGTGGTGGGTTCAGAAAGTGGAATAAATAAAAGTCTGACTTTTTCAAATAATGCAGCTTTGGTCTCATGTTTTTGCAGAGGGGGAAATGATTACTACATTATTACTGTATATGTTGAAACGTTTCTGGTGGTTTAATTTCTGTGGTGACCCCAAATTCATGACAAGTGTTTTTAATGTACACTGTTAACATTTGCTGTTATCACAGAAATTTAACCGAAGCAAATTGATTTGCAGTATTTGCCTTGTAGAAGTTGGAAAGAATGTTTTATTTACATATATCCCGTACTTAAGTACTCTACTACAGAATTGCCACATTGAAAACAAAACTTGAAAATAAAATCTCCCTTTCGGTTCTACCACAATCTTTAGTCCCCACAAAAAAGAATGAATTTACCATACAAACTTAACTGTATAAATACCTCAAAATCTACAAGAAAGGAGTATTTTCCTGACCTGTTTGTGGCAGCGAGACTTTTCTGGAGTTTTTACCGAGTTGTCACATTGAACACAGAACTTAAGTAAAACCTCCCTTTCGGTCGTACCACAACATTAATTCTCCACAAAAAAAGAAAGAGTTTTTCGTACAACTTAAAATCTATTACTAGTATTAGATTATTTTCCTGACCTGTTTTGTGGCAGCGAGACTTTTCTGGAGTTCCTGCATCTTCTCTTCGGCAGCCTTCAGCTTCTTCAGAGCCTCCTCGTCGGCTAACTTCTTACTCTCCTGCCGTTCCTTCTCCTCCATGGATTTGATACGCTGCTTCAGTTCATCTACTTCTGCCCGGGCTTTCTTCTCGGCAGCCATCAACTAGGTAAGGGAGAAAATAAGACTTAATATACTTATAACTGCTGTATGAATAGCCTGTGTTTACATAATCTCTTGCTGGTTGGGGTTGATTACCCCCTCGGCAGCAATTGTAGGGCCGGCCACTAAAGGGGCGCGATTTTAGTCAGGCTGTATGAAAGCTTATAGCTAAAAGGAAATATTTGGGAAAAATTGACAGCAGTTGGAAACCTAGCAGAGCAGTCGGCAGCCATCAACTGGGTAAGGGAGACAATAAGACTTAATAGCTACTGTATGAAAACTTATAGTTAAAGGAAATGTTTGAGAAAAATTGACAGCAGTTGGAAACCTTGCAAAGCAGTCGGCGGCCATCAGCTGGGTAAGGGAGACAACAAGACTTAATAGCTATAGAATGAAAACGTACACCTAAACAGTATTGTTTGGGAATACATTGTAGATGATAGCAGTTTGAAGCCTAGAAAGCAGCCATTGCAGGTGTCTGCAATAAAACAGATTGATATGGTTGGTCAATATCCACCTCTTCCAGCACCTTGTCATGGAGGTTATATTTTAGGCACAGCCTCAGTCCCAGCCCTCCCACAGGTCGGATCACCTCAGGTTATACGGAATACACCGTGCTGTATTCTATATGTATAGATTTGAGTTGATGGTAATGCTATGTGGATCACAATACAAAATTAATGTACTAGTAAAGCCATACCGATTTAATTTTTTGGTTCATGGACTTTTAAAATTGAAAATAAAGCAAGAGGACATCATAATGCTAAATGGTAGCAGAGCTCTAGCCAGCTCACGAAAACACTATTCGTGACTTACAGAGACTGAACTGAGACCTTGAAAAACGTGTTTTTAATGAGATTATTGTATGCAAAAGAGCGCCGACACACTTCGTCAACAATCATAACAATAGCAAAACAAACAGTGTGTGGCTTTTTAATACGACCGTGGACGCCGTCCCCAAGCCGCCTGTAGCTTCCACCAAGGATTTTTGTCCGTAAGGTTGACGGATTGGTTTTAAATTTTTTCCGTCACACGCAGCAAATTTCCGCCAATTGACCAAGGATTTTTGTCCGTAAGGTTGACGGATTGGTTTTACATTTTTTCCGTCACACGCAGCAAATTTCCGCCAATTGACGGAAAAACGGATGCTGGCTAGAGCCCTGGATGGTAGGGTGGAAGACTTGAACATGACTGTATTCACCCCATAAAACTGAGTGCACCAAGGCACAAACCTGGTCCTCATTCTTCATTATCATTATGTTTTTTCAGCTAAGGGTTAAAAAAAATTTTTTTTTAATCCGACAACCAACAAATTAAATTGGTAAGACTTAATGAGTATAACTTTTGAGGCTTTGACTGCGATGTGATGTGACATATCCTTTTTCTTTGCATAGTATTAGTATGATTGCTATTATTTGTATAAGCTGCATATCATCTGTAATGATGCTAATATACAGGCTCCTTTTGAACTTGATTTTACAAAGAAAACTATGTCTAAAACATGCATTTCCGTCACGTTCTCTTAAACATTTAAACAAGCCGGTTGCACAAAACTCCTTATCCAAGCCAAGACGGACAGCTCGCACGTGTAGGCTGCAAACAAAGCCAGCATTAGAAGTTCAGGGGCCATTCTGTCGTTAGTGGTAGGAGTTACGCACACACATGTACACCCTACTGCAAGGCTAGGCCTAGGAAAAAATGTTGTGTTTCCTGTTTCCCTACCTACCGTAGAAAAACCTGCCAACCCTAGACTTTTTTTTGGGTAGGCAGTGGAATCACATAGCTTCCAGTTAGAATGTTTATTCAGCCTGCTTCCTAGTTCCTACTGAAGTAAAAACACTGTTTGTCTTATCTAATGAAGGATAAATGCATCTATTGTGCACAAAATTAAGTTTAACATCGAAAGACATTGAAAATGTCCTCATGCATTTCAGTTTACTTTGTTCAACTGTACTGTACACTGTAATATGTATCACTAGAGTTTTGGCCAGCCAAAAAAAATTACAGGAAAAAAATATAACCCCTACCTACTGACCCTATTTTTTTCAGGACTGAAAAAGGAAACACAACATTTTTTTTCCTAGGCCCTACTGCCACGGGGTCACATGCACAGGTTAACACACACACACAGACACACACACAAGCCAGCGAGCGAGTACTACAGCGGCCACTGTGAGGAGAGAAACTCACACACACCATATCGTGGTTCTGTTGCTTCAGGTCTTCTATTTCAGCCTGCGCTTTCTTCTCTGCTGCCATGAGCTAGATAAGGAGAGACGGAAGGGAGCAGAGAAGATGTCTCAAGAAGTAAAAACAGGGCTCGAAATGCTTTTTTCTGTCTACCTGCACTGGTGCAGGTAACTTTTGAATGACGCAGGTAGCTTTTGAATGACCTGCACCGGATAAGTGTTACCTGTACCATTCAAATACAGTATATCCCAAAAGTGGATAAAACAACCTTTTGAACATACTTTGTACACCTATTTACTAACAAAGTATGTAAGGGAAAACTGCATTTGTAGAAGCTAAACAAAAAGTTACATGTTGATGTACTCACAATAATTCCAAACTATCAGTGATCATCATCACTGTCCTTATTGTGATCAGCTGGGTCATTTCTCATGTATAGCAATTACAATGACAAGTCTCAAAAGTCTGGTGCAGGTAAGGTGCAGGTAGACATCAGAAATACCTGTACAGCTCAACTTTTACCTGCACTAACCTACATATACAGGTGGTATTTTGAGCCCTGAAAAAGGAACGTATCATAACTCAGGATGTGTTCATGAGAAGGATGAATCACAGATGATGGAATTGGACCAATGAAAAAAAAAAACATGAAATGATAAAAAAAAGCGAACAAACCAACGCAAATCACAACCTGCACAGGTCTTCTAAGTGAAGAGTAGAATGAAGATTTTCAAAGCTAGCTTGCAAATCACAGAAGTATTGAAGGTAGGAATGTTTCAGAGGTGAATGTAAGTCCATCTGTGATGGTAATAAACATTATGTTGCAAATTTAAACTTTACATCCGTACACAAAATAAAGCTTTCTCGGGGTAGTGACTGGGAAGTACCTCTGACCCATTGCTGATGTCACACTTTCAGTCTGGATGTGTGACGCTAGGGGTCATTTCAACTTGATGAGGATCAGAGGGCTGATCGAAAGCTTGTTGGTAAGTTCTTTATTTTGTGTACTGATGTAAAGTTTAAAATTGCAACATAATGTTTTCCGGAGATGTTTCTTCAAATAAAGCAAACCACGATATCAGCACTCTTGTTAGCATTTCCAGGAGATACTGTAAATGGATTTGAGTTCGCATGGATTTAATTTTGCGGTGCGGCAAAAATGGAGCATTCACAGTGGTTTTAACTTCACCGCAGTAACAAACAGGTAGGCTGGCAGAAGACAGAATGGGCAATTTTGCAGTGGTTTTAAGTCTGCGAAAGACGCAAACATAAAACCACTACAGAAATTTCAAGAATTACACTATTAGACTACAGATCTCTACATGGGTCAGCAAGCCACTGTGGAGTTCCTTTGCCACTCACTAGGTGGTGTGTCATAAAATATTGTGGAATGGCCAGGAAGTGCAGTTTTAAGACAACTTAACGCTAGTTCACCTTCACTCGTGGGGTAACCTATATCCGTTGTACCTATAAACAGGATATTTAGGGAAATCAAATTGCTTTTTTTCGATATAATGCAGTTTGCGACCACCTTTAGTCGACTTGATATCCCGAAATACCCTGGTGTTAAAAACAACGGATAAAGGTTACTGCAAATAAAGGTGAACTAGCATTACTGAATTACAATTTCTCAGTGCCTCCAAAGAATCATTCAACTACTCGCATCTGTGAATAGATCAAAAGTATTGTTAATCATTTCACTCTTGTTTCTTGTAACCAACACGTAGAAAATTAAACCAAGGGATAAAACGCCATCTTACCTGCACTTTGTCTCGTTGCTCCTTGGGGGCGCCCTTGTACATATCTAGCAGTAGCTTCATTTCCTTCTGGTTTTCTTGGGACTTCTTCAAGTCTGTCTTGAGCTGTTTTATCGTTTCTGAGTCCGACTTCTTGTCACCTGCACATTGGTAAAAACACACAAGAAAGACCCAAAAGGAAATGTTAATGTTAAGATCACTTGAGCGTATCTTGCAGAGTTACAAAAGCACACACAATATAAATGTATATGTGTAACTGTTAGTCCAACATTTGTTAGTAGCCAAAACTGCCTTTTCCTAAGACACAAGGTCAGTAGTATGACAAAATTGAACACAGCACCACTGGCTTCTGTTCAGTTTCACCACACAACCCTGCTTTGGAGTCACTAACCAAAACTTAATCCCAAACCAAATGCACAGCAGTTACCCAAAGCAGAGTGCACAGCAAGCAATTTTACTTTCTTCCGAAAATAATTTCTACATACAGCGGTGAGAAGCAGAGCTCTAGTTAGAAGCTTTCAGGCATTGAAATGTCAACAGCTAATATTAACTGGTTGTGTAAAAGAAAACTCTTCTATCCAATATTACTTTCAATCCACACAAACATGTAGAACCGTCCACCATACCCTCATCACCTTTTTTCTCCTTCTCCGGCTCTTCTTTCTTCACGTCTTCCTCCTTCACTTTCACCTCTTCTTCCTTCTTCACAGCCGGCTGTTCCACCGGTGGTGCAGCCTCCCTCTGCTGAGGCTCCCCACTGTGACTGGTGCCCGGACTTTCTGATTTCAGCTGTTGAAGAAAAAGAGGAACAGAAAAGTTTCAGATTCCATTGGTACCAGGGTTGCTACTTACAGGGCTGGAAAGTAGCAGACCTACTCTGGTCTACAAAATAACGTGTACGAGGGGCATTCAATTAGTAATGCCCCTGACCCACTTCCAGTTGTCTGATCTAAATGAAATTTTGCATGTGTAATGAGTCATATGTCTATGGGTTATGTTGCAAAAAACAGCTCTGAACTAACTGTGGTTACTGATTTACTGGTGTTTGAACTGAGTCAGGTGTGAAATGGACCAGGTGTGAAATGGAGCATGTTGAGTGTCGCGCAGTGATCCGGTTTTTGTATTTGAAAGGACGCACACCAAAGGGGACTTTTGATGAAATGAAAAAAACTTATGGTGATGATGCCCCATCATATGACCTTGTAAAACGCTGGCATCCTGAATTCAAACAAGGTCGGAAGTCTGTGGAAACAGCTCCCAGACCTGGTCGTTCCTCTTCTGCCATTGATGAGGCATCTGTCGGAGGACCAACCTGGGGTGTCCTACAAGAACGGTGTCCAGAGCTACATCAAATGATGGGAGAAATGCAAAACTCTGGGTGTTTCCTATGAAGAGAAAGACTAATAACTGTGCCAAGTTTCATTAATATCCTGCTATGGGAAATGGGTCAGGGGCATTACTTATTGAATGCCCCTCGTATGGTCCAGTGGTTAGCGACTCTGCCTCTGGACTAAGAGTGCAACCCTTCCTATGGACCAAGAGGTTGGGAGTTTATATTCATACGTACCTCATACGAGCTAGGGGAATTTCCCTGTTACAATGAACTTGTAAATACTGTACAATGTACATGGCATCTGTCACAGGCATATACTCAACACCACATCATGATTTCATGGCAAGGAGGTCATATAAGAAAAACTGTGAGTTCAAAGTAAAAATCATCACAAACATTTCAAAATTTTCAGTACCACATTCAGACGTTTGCCAAGATATAAAACTTGATTTATTCCAAACCTTTTGTATTTCTGTCTGGGCTTCTCTGAGTTTTCTCTTGTAGCGAGCTACTTCTCCCTTCAGTTGTTGGTTGTGGTTCTATGTGTGACAGCACAATAATAGATTAACAATAAAAACAAGAGGTAATAGTCATAATTTGATGCATAACTGTACAATATACACTCCAATATGACAATGCAGAAAGTTGAACTTCTGAGATGTTGAGATAGCACAGGTCTTCCAACAATTCACACAGGACCTGACTGAGACTTGTCCTGTTCACCAAACAAAATACATCAAACTGTTTTCTTCCTTCTTCCTTGTTCTTCAAAAACAGTAGAGTTTGTTGATAAACATATGTTGTCAGACAGTGCTGTCTTACCTGTAGACTAGTGATTAGATGACGGAGCTCTCTGTTGATTGGTCCTGGATAAAAACAAAATATTTGCTGTAGTACATGGGAATAGAAGAGTGACATCTCTAAAATACCATCATTGGCTACTTCTTCTTCTTCTCAATTGTACTCCTTCAAGTAGCTAGAGGTATAATGTGGCTATAAGGCCTGTATTCAGCACAGCATGCCAGGACAAACCTGTATTGAATTCTTTATAGACATTTGACACTTAAGGTTAGCACTTGAAGTTCTCTCATACAAAGGACTGTTGGCTTCAAGTCACCATTTGAAATAATCCATGTAATCCCTTACAAACTGGGATTGAACCCTCAATCACAGATCCACAGAATTTGACTTCTATGGTAAAGAAGTGGGATCACATACCACACACACAAAAGAGGTCATTGGCTACTTTCCACAGTAAAATTTACCAGAAAGTCTCTCTCTCTGTCTCACTGTCTCTCTGTCTCTGTTTGTCTGTCTGTCTCTCTCTCTCTGTGCCTCTCTCTCTCTCTCTCTCTCTCCTCTCACAACTAGACATCTTATCTAATGCTGGTATTGAGTGGGTCTTGAAGACAGTAGAAGAGGCTTGCCCTTTGACCTACCTGCCTGCTCATTGGCTGCTAGGTTCTGTTCGAACTCGATCCGCAGCATCTCGTACTCTTTTCGCACCTGCGCCAGCGAGTCCTCCAGCTGGATCACCTCAGTACGCAGCTTCTTCTGACACGACAGCTCGTCACTCTGGGGGAGGGAAAAGAAAGCAAATTTCCAGCAGGGTGTACTTTTACAGGGAGGTACCTCCTTAAAATGGGACCCCTGTTTTAACTGGGGGTTAGCCTCAAGGAAGTGGAAATTCTGGCCCAAAATGGCCCTGAGTGGAAAAGGCTGGATGCCCTATGTGTCACAGGAGAATCTAAGTTAAAAGAAGTTTGTAAAACGGGTGCAGCCCCAACCTAGATGCCCTTCACATGATTGAAACGGAATCTCCCAGTTACCACTAATTGGGATCAGGAAATCAAATGCAAGGCTGCTACCAGCTGAGCTGCAGGGACATCCGGGATGATCCCTTCTTCCATCCATCATTAAAACACTAGGAAAGTTTAAAGATTATATAGTACAACTAAAATCTAAGATGTACTGTATGTGGCAGAGACCGTCATTCAGGAATATGTCTCTTAAGACACATGTAATGCTATAGGGTAGATGTGAACTAGAGGTTAACCATAGTATTGATGAACTTACAGTATAGTCCAAACGAGTTTTAAATCCTCATAAACACAATGTTCTAGATGAGGCATTGGTACCCACCTCCATCTGTTCTATCTGTCGGAGGTGCGTGTTCTTCGTGGTCTTGAGCAGAACGCGAGCCTCATCCAGCGCCTGTTTCAGCTGCACACTCTCGTTGTACAGGACCGAGTACTGCGACTGTAGGGACTTGTACTCCGAAGTCTCGTTTATCACGCTGTCTGGCAGATTCTTCAGCTGTGAATCCAACCAGCAAGCAGGTAGAATATCAAATTCAGACCATTGTTCCTGGTTTGAGTTTGAGTTTATTGAGATGCCCTTTAGCTCAGATTGAGCTAATCTTCCAGGGTTCATACAAATAAAAATACACACAGTATATACAAATACATAAACAGATACAATAACAACCACTCAAGTACAGATTAGACTTACATACGAATACAGTCTAAAATCACGGGTGAGGTCAGAGGGCACGTTATATACTGTAAATCTGGTATATCTGTTTGTCTGTGTGTTTGCAGATATATATCAATCACATGTTAACTCTTGTTATGTTTTATTCTATTCTGTGACTGCAGGGACTTGTACTCCGAAGTCTCGTTTATCACGCTGTCTGGCAGATTCTTCAGCTGTGAAGCAAGATCAGCGAGCACATAGAAGATCAAATTCAGACCATTGTTCCTGGTCTGTCTGTTTGTCTGTGTGTTTTCAGTTGTATATCAAGTTGATATATAACTGCAAACACAGACAAAGAAACAGACCACAAAATATCACAACCAATGAACCATATGCTAGTCTCGTTTTGTTTTGTTTTGTTAATTTTTTGTGTGTCTGTGTGTTTTCGTGTGTTTCCAGATAATTGTCGGATGGATTACAATGATATTTGGTATGTGCGTACATGTAGGTCTTGAGAAGAAGTTTGATTTTTAGCCCTCTGGTGTGTAACCTTGGTACTGCATCAACCAACAGAACTTCATGTTTTTGCATCTTTTATCAAGGACAAGGTATGGTCTTGATTTTTGTATGGCATATGGACTTTGATGTAAAGAAGAAGTGGTGTAGGTTTGAGACCCCCAGCAGCTTGTTTTGTATTAAGAAAAGAAGCAATAATAAACAACTTACTTCTTAGGATATAGGAGAATTATTTTTGCACAACCAGCAGGTACCTAGATTTCAATGTCTCTAAGACACCCTTGTCAGTATGTAGCCGATATAGGTGATGCTTTCGCTGTGAGAAAACAATCCCAAACAGAACTCCAGATAGAAGCTCTGACAAAGGTGTCTGAGAGACGTCGAAACGTAAGAAATGTAAGTACCTGCTGGTTGTGTGAAAGAATTCTCCTATATCCTATATACTACCAACCTGATGAAACTATTTCCAGAAATAAACAACTTAACAACGCAAAACTCACATCCATCTTGAGTTTCTCCGTCTCCTTCATCAGGACCTGATGTTCATGCTGCAACTTCTCCAGCTCAGCCAGCCGGTTGTTGGCCAGCTCTCTCTGTTCATCCAAATCTGCCTTCAACATCTCCAACTAGGACACACACACAAACAAACAAACAAACATCACACTTCAGTCTCTAGCTTAATATCCAGGCAGATTTACCAGTGGCATAAGATAGTATCAAAGCTGGCTAAGGAGTATAGCTGGTCAAAAAGAGTCATCAGCCACTCTGGTAGCTATAGCCAAACACACTCCTAGGCCAACTTCACTCCTCTGGCAGCCTTTGATATTATCTTAAGATAGTATCAAAGCTGGCTAAGGAGTACAGCTGGCCAAAGGGAGTCATCAGCCACTCCGGTAGCCAAACACACTCCTAGGCTGGCTTCACTCCTTCTAGCAGCCTTTGATACTATCTTATGCTCCCTTAGGATCTGCTTGGAGATTATCTCTAGGTATCACTTAAACATCTGGAGACACACATAAAAAAATAATGTTGTACAAAATTGGGATGGCTACAAGTTTTCAGACCCCTACCAGGAGTCATTCTTGTTCACACAGGACTTTACAGCACCCCAGTATATCCAGTCCAACTTTGTTACCTCCAGGACGGAGGTTCAACTCCAACTGCCGTATTGTTTATGGCTGTGTTTGCACCTATAACTCAAGTTTCTTTTGGTGGATTGTGTGGACTTAAACTTTGTTGCACTGCAGGGCTTGAAATACAGACTTGTATACTTGCAAATACAAACACATTTTGCTTGCCACAATTTAATTTTAAACCTAGGTAGCGCAGTGCACCCTGTGAAATTTTGCAGTGAACACGGCTTTTCGGCCACATACGTGGATAAGCTCATTCTTATGTCTTGATAAGATAAAACATTTTTTTTTTATTAAAGTAGTTATATGTAACTGGAAGAAAAGATAGTGGATAAGCAGCTGATCTGAGGTCCTAAAGAAACATGGCCCCTTAAAAGTATTTTCAGGTAGTGCAGCCTTACATGTCAACACCCCCTTCCTGAAAGTAGAGTGGTACAGCCCATACACAGCTGTCAGCCATTAAGCATTGCAAGCCTTCAAGAATTTACTTGTTATTGTTGCCAGCTCTTTCAAATTTACCATTACTTCCAGCCTTCCTGAATTTTACTGTTACGTATTGTCAACTCTCCTAAATCTACTGTTTAGCTTAAGGAACAGCAAGAGTAAGAGGAGCGTAGCGGAGGATATTTTGGGATGCTGTAACGTCAGGTAATAGTCACCAGAGGGTTGTTGTCCAGGCTTCCCTGTCCACCAAGGTCCGCCTTCATCATCTCAAACTACAGACCAAGAGGAAAATGGGTCAAGGTCCTTTTTTTTTACCAGCCACTCTTTCTCTCTCTCTCTTTCTCTCTATCCACCTTGTCCAATCAACCTCTTCAAACCTCAGATTTGAATCAGCTTAGTTAACCCCCAGTCAAGCTAGGGACCAGTCATCATCATCGTCGCGGGCTACTTGCCCGGACCAGGTCCACTCTCTCCTTCCAAACGCCTCTGTCCCCCATGGGACCAGTAAGTTTATCTAAAGGATGTTCCTGTACTTGTAGCACAACTGGTAACAGCCTAACAGTTGAGCTCATGGTTCCAGGAGATCCTGGTTCAATCATGGGGAGGGCATTCAGTTGGGGCTGCACCCATCTTTCAGAAGTGATGTGAAATGGAGGTCCCGTGTTTGAGATGGTGCCTCAAGTACGTAAAAGGGAAAGGGCTTGCCACAAGGCACTACGAGGTGACTGGTCTGAAATTTGGCAAGGCAAACCCACCAATTTTAATTCTACAAAGGAAGATACCAGCTTTTTTTCAAAGGTTGTTTCATATTAAAAATTGTGTCACATTGATTTGAATCTGAGTTTCAAAGAGGTTGTTTGGACATGGTGATATATGAAATGGAACACAAAGGAACACACAGATCTATGAATGCTTTTACAGTTATTTGTTAATCACAATTATAACAACACAATGATAGACTACAGTCCCTTTTTTTATCACACATTTCCCCCCACATATGAAATGGAATACAGACTAAAGTAGTTAACAAATCTACAAATGCAAATGAATTGGAATAAGTATTAAATTAATATGATGATGGGCAACATTCAAATGGAAAATGGCATTAAGGGAGGGCATAGCTTTCATTCTTCTATATACTTAGGCCATGTTGATTTGATATATTATATGGATGACATCCATGCTTGCATAAATTTTGTCTGAGTTGAAAATAAGATTTTAGACTATACTGTAAATTGAGAAAATGTGTGAAATAAGTTGCAGAAAAACTTGGATAACAGATACTTATGTCGTACAATGCCCAAATCCAAAAGAGATGTTCAAGAACAAAAATGAATATATTGTTATGTAAGCCATGCTTTGTGTGTTTAGTCATTTGTTCACGTGCACCCTTCCTGACTACTTATATTTCATTATGAAAGCAACTTTTTTTGCAATTTGTTTCACATGCTCCTATAAGTTTTTGAGTTTCCCGAGGATGTCATCCATATAAACGAATCAACATGGCCTAATCTTCAGAGGGAAAAGGAAACAGGACAGAACAAACAAGAGGAATGGCGACAATGTAAGATAACTGACTCATCACGAAACTGTATAAATTATACTATAATGATATGGAGCAATGAAAAGTATACACATTGTGCTCATATCTCATACATTTAGCAGACACTGTAAAACACACATACTGCACTCCTGACAACCCAACTGATCTGATTCAAAAGGTTTAACCTTCCACTACCCTGGCACTTGATGTACCAATCTGATCCTTTAACCCTAGAACTTAGTAGAAGTGTCAAACTGCACATTTGCATGTGTATTGGAACCATATCAAGACTGTGTATTGGTACCATACTAAATATGTGTATTACACCTCTGTCATAGTCTCCCACACAACAGCAAGTTTTTGCAGACTTATTTCAATCTTAAGCCTTATCTAAACAACCTTGACACTTCTAGGGTTAAAGACTCTCCACTCATGTACCAATCTTGTCCTTTAACCCTCGAAGTGCCAAATTGGAAATTTGCATGTGTATTGGAAGCACATAAAGGCTGTGAATTGAAACCATACTAAATATGTGTATTACACCTCTGTCATAGTGTCCCACACAACAGCAAGTTTTTGCAGACTTATTTCAATCCTAAGTATCATCTAACCCGCCTTGACACTTCTAGAGTTAAAGACTCTCCACTCATGTACCAATCTTGTCCTTTAACCCTCGAAGTGTCAAATTGGAATTTTGCATGTGTACTGGAACCATACCAAGCTGTGAATCAGAACCATGTTCAATATGTGTATTAGACCTCTGTCCCACACAACAGCAAGTTTTTGCAGACTTATTTCAATCTTAAGTCCTATCTTACCCGCCTTGACACTTCTAGGGTTAAAGATGCTCCACTCCTACCTGTCCCTTGGGCAGCTCCTTGGCCCCCGAAGATGTGACGGAATGGAACGCTCCTGACTTCATCTTCTCCACCAGCTCGGCCAGGTGGAATCCCAGCTTCTCGCACTTCTGGCGCAGCTTGTCCTTGTCGTACTGAAGGTCCTCAATCGTGTTCTTCAATTCCGGAATCTTGATCTCCGACGCACCCAGCTTGTCCTGGAGGTCAGTGAACTGTGGATGACAAGAATCCATGAGTAGTGTCAACAGGTTGGTATATCAAGTTCCTTATTCACAACTAGGGGTTGATACCGGTAAGCTGTACTGATAGAAAAGGGACATGAAAAAAAAAAGACAGTAGACCAGACATTGGACCGATTAGAAAATTATCAGATTACATTAGCAGGGGTTTAACTGTTTTGTCGATTAACAGTCAAGAAAATAACAAGAGTAAAATAGTGTAGAATATAGTTAGTATAGTTATTTGTACAAAGTTTCTGCAGTCAAGCTTACAGAGCTGAAGACAAGGTTACATAGAGACAGGATTTTAAAATGCCAGTGGGAGTTGGATACTCCACCAAATAGACACCTTTGTAGTGAATTAGGACCATTGCCCATTTACAAGTTTTCAAGACAAACTGGTCCAGGTCCAGACCGGGACCTGATCCTCTGGACCTGAAACATATCTGGACCTGACATAGCATCCAATACTACTACTAATAGATTCACAGTAGGTGATAGGATATATTTCTACCTTGAGAGTTGTTGCATGGTGCTTGGCTTGCAGGGTAGCCACCAGAGACTGCACTTCCTGGTTCTCTGCCATGAGGCGCTTGTTCTCCTCTTTCAGCTCATCCTCCAGACTGGGGGCACCTTCTACTCAGAAAAATAAATCAACATTTTTCCAATGACTGTAAAGATATGTAATTACTAGCTAGCTTCACAAAGCATGCTCTGTATGTGGTCAATCACGTCAACATGGTAATACATTCCAAACAATGGTTTACATTAGAAATATATAATACATAACTCGCAAGGAGAAGAAATTGAAGAGCTCACTCCTCCATGAAATATTTTGATAGTTTCTAAAAATTTCTTCTTTTATTCAATGTTGTAAATTTCCAGCTGATTGTGTCTAATACATTTCTCCCACAAGGTCTAAAGGCAACAGGCATGTGCAAATCATGAAATTCAAGACAGGAAATGAGATATATTGGGATATATTGGGATATTCTGGGATTCTTACCTCCGCCATGAATGGCCTGTGCCAGTTTGTTCTTCTCTCCTTGGACCCTGTCAAAGGCCTTCACCACTTTAGCCACAGCATCCAGGGAGAACTGCACCTTCTCTTTCAGGTGCTGCTCCAGCTCCTCATCATCTCCAGTACCTGTAGGCAACCCAAAAAAGGAAATTAAGCCGGTAGTGTCGTGGGCTTGGCTAACTTGCGGGTGCGGAAGGTAGGGTCCGGCCATCGAGGCAAACCATGAAGTTGAAGCCCAGAGTTGGACTCACTGGACGGATCAGCCGCATGGAAGCACCTGCTGCCTACCCCTGTGACAGGGATCCCAGCAGCAGTATAATCAAAAATAGATACGACGACGATACGACGAATGCACCTGTCCTCTGAAAGGCACAAAAAATGGGATCCCATGTAGCAACCCCTCACTGTAAAAATATACCCTGCTACTGAAACAGCAAGGTAACTTGCTGACCTATGTGCTACTAGTTACTACAGGGGTCTGAACCAGGGCTGTCTCCCAGAACTGTCCTTCTGTTCCAGGATGGAAATTTGCTTGTTGGGACAGAAAAAAAGACCTCTTCCGTCCCAAAAATGACATGAAACTGTTGAAAATGTACTTTCATACGCTTAAAATGATATCTTACCAGGAAAATCAACAACATGGGCTACCAAACATTGAGTGGGGTAGAAAAAACGTTTGAGGTGAAGACAGCCCTGGTCTTAATGATAACATAATGAGCTTTTGGGGCTCCAAATACTGGGTGCATGTGCACCCAGGTGCACCCAAAATTGGAGCTGTGCACCAATTATTTTCTGTGGGTGCACAGGGTAAATTTTTCTTAGGTTTATCAAAGTATACAAGTATACATCATATTCTTGACATCTAAGTGTTATAAAGATAATGAAATGTCTGTCATGGTACTTGTTTCAGAATTTGATAGCTTGTAACTAAGTTATATTATTAGGTTATTACTTAAATTTAAGTGGTGCACCCAAAACTTTTTGGTGCACCCAATTTTTTAAGCTGGGTGCACCAGTGCACCTAATCCCAAAAATCAATTTCGAGCCCTGGCTTTCAATAGTGAAAAACAACAAAGCATCCTGGCTCACCTGTGAGCTGAGACAGGAAGATACCCGTCCCCTCGCTGGACGGTGCGGGGGATGGCGTACTGAGATCTCTTTGTTTTTTTAATAACTTTGTTTTAGAAAAATATTAAAATTTCTAGAACAGATGTATCATCCAAAATCACCACTAGGCACTACAAGGAGAACCACAGCAACAGCAACAAAGCATCCTCCCCCACCTGTGAGCTGAGATAAGAAGATCCCAGTGCCCTCGCTGGACGGCGCGGGGGAGGGCGTACTGAGGTCTCGGGAGGAGCTGGATGTGGGCTGTTCCTCCATGTCGATGGGTCCGGCAGCCAGCTGGGGCTTGGCTTCCGCCTCATTGGTCAGCTGGTCACCTTCCTGCAGTGGTTCTGTATGACCAGAAAGCAACATTTTTATCTCCATGAAAATGGAGAAATTGTGTGTGTCTGTGTGTCTATTTGTGTTTCAACATAACTTAAGAACCTCTTGATGGATTACAATGATATTTGGTATGTGAGTAGATGTTGTGAAGACGAAGGTCAGGGTCGATTTTGGGCCCCCTAGTATGTGACCTTGGTACTGCAGCAGAACATTTTTGTATTTTTTGACTTGGACGTGCTATGATCTTGTTAAGATAAAATTCATACCATAATTAGAAATTAGGGACAAATTTTATATCACATGCAATTTTGGCGTTAACAGAGAGCAAAACATAGCCAGAGAGGCTTTTTTAAGTACCTACATGTGTATTGCTAGTATTATTAGTATATTGTTGAGATAGAATTCTTTCATATATACTATATATAGTGTACTACAATTTCAGAATATGGATAAAAATCATCTCAGATACAATTTTGACTTTAAGGAGTTAATAAACATGTACGGGGCCGCCGACTTTATGTCACCATCCAAAATTACGAATGTACATGTATATGTTATCCCTTACCACATATAAAAGCTGTGGTCGAACCCTTGTTCACAGATCCACAGAATTTTGTCCACACAGTGAAATAGCCAGATTGAGTAAATGAGTGCAACATGTATAATTGATATCAATGTTCTAATACAGACTACAAACTCCATACCAGTGGAAGTATCTTTGCTGTCTGCCTGTCCCTCCTCTTCAGTCCCAGGTTTTTCCTTGTTTCCAGTGTGGTCGAACCTCTGCAACATCACTCTCAAGTCCTCATCCAACTGACAGGAAAAAAGAAAACTATGAAAACTATGTCCAACCACTCAACAAAGTCTAGGGTAAGTAGGTTTTTCTAAGGTTGGTCGGGAAACAGGAAACACAACATTTTTTTCCTAGGCCTAACCGTATTGACATCAACAGTTGTTTCTGTTACTGACCAGTGTCCAGTATCTGTTGACCAGTCCGAGCGCACCCTCGTCAGCGAGCTGCCGCTTCTCTAGCCGCTCAATCCTCTCCCTGAGCTCATCTTCGATCGCCTTGCGCTGCTCCAAACGTTCTGCTAGCTTTCTGTTCTGGAACTGCAGCACTTTCAGGTCCAGTTCCTCCTGTAGTGTCGGAAGGGGACACAAAATCATGGTTTAAAGTTGTTTGTTTGTTTATTTTGAAAAATCAGTCAACTGCCATAGGTATAACACACCAGTGCATCTTCCAAATTCAGATTTAGGTTCAAAATTTGTACATTTTGTATATAGGGATAAGTCCTAAGAATTTTACCATTCAAAAAATCATGACCAAAGCATGTCCTGAACATCAGAGATATCTAAACCGGACCTTCTGCTGCTGCACTGTAGAGAACTACCAGAACTAGAGAAGTATGAGACGCATTGTTGAACTTGACCTTTGTTTACCAGACCCCTACCAGCCTACAAAATATCATAAGGATCCATCCACATTTCCTTGAGTTATGGTTGCAACAGAAGCATAGGCAGGCAGACAAAAGACACTCAAGACATAGCCTTCTTGACAAAAGTATAATCAAAACGTTGCGAATGAGTAGAACACCTGTGAGGACATCTTGTCCAGTCGCACGGGCTCAAACACGATAGACGGGATCGTGATGGACTTCTTGGCAGGTGGCGCGCCCGCCGACGTGCTGGGAGATTCATTGAGCGACCGCTTGGTGGCCATCTTGTCCTGTGGTTACACGTCCTAACTGAAAAACAAGAAGTAAGGTGCGAGTCAGTTAATAATGGAATACAATGATATGTAATTAGCCATTTCACAGAGATCAGGACGCATGTGCGGTGACAGGAATTGTAGGTAAAATGTCAAAGGTAAAGGCCCGGAAGATGAAAACAAAACCCGTGTGGACATTGCTAAGCGAATTGAAACAATGGTCGAAACAAGGACCATTTTCTTTTTCTGGGACTTCACCTTTGATATATCACCTACATTTCCTGTTGCTCTTTTGACACTTGACACAGCTAATACTGTGTATCGTGACACTTTTACCTTGTAGCGTCGACTGGCAACTACACATAAGGTGGCCATCCCTTCCCCTTTACTATGCTTGAAATACCAATGGATGACGCTTTAATACTAGTATTCTGACTATTCAAATTTGTTCCGTATAACTCAGCAAAACATAGACTTTACTTTTTCCCTTGTCACAAGTCATCTGTCAGAATGGTAGGTATGCATTATTTGAACAGGCAGACTTCGTACGAAAGAGTTCGGGTCTTTTCTGTACAGTTTATTCGCTATAATGAGTACTATAAAGACAAATTGGTAATAAAACTCTGGCATACGTATCACTAACACTACAGTAGTGGGGCAGAATTTGATTGTCAAAAAAATATAGGATGGGAAGATATTCGCCCCCCTCCCCTTTTGTTTGATCCCTCGTATACAGAGCATATTCCTTCCAATCCTACATTTGTGACTTTCAGACATACCATAGGTAGGTACTTGAAACTATCACGTGTTTTTGATTTCTTTACCTGGCCCCTTTCGGGCAATACTTACCTATTTTTCGTCAAAATGAAAAAACATTGTCTAGGCGTCGTCCATCTTGAATTCTTTCGGAAGTCTCGTTCAGATCTCGTTCCAAAGACACGCGAGATGTGGGTTGGTTGATTACAATTTAAGGGGAGGAAAGTTGTGTCATAAAAACATTTTTGAACTGTTTGATTCATCAAAGTAAGTACATTAATACTATTATACATTCAATAACAATTAAGAGTATAGGTTTAGTGCCAAAAATGTATTATTTTGGATGATACATCTGTTCTAGAAGTTTTAATAATTTGCTAAAATAAGAGTTATACCTCTAAATGGCATATTCCGAGGGGTTCAATTTGAGGTCATCCAGAGGATCTGCCGCGAGGCACGTTCTGTTTTTTGGGGAAGGGAAAAGTGTTTTGTAGTTATATTTCAGCCATACCATAGGTATGGTGAAATATATTGTATTCGTAATGTTTCTTCTTTCTTCTTTCTCCTGTCAAATCTTCGGAACACGTTATCTCTGTCGTTCCTGGACCGAATGACCTGAAATTTCGCACAAAGGTAGAGTGGGCTAATACCCTTAGACGTTTTTTTCATTTTTTTCATATCTGCCTTTAAAATGATTTTATTGAGGTTTTTGGCAATTTTTATGTATATTTTGGCTCCCTGTACCCTGGTATTACAGTCGAATGACCTAAAATTTGGTAAAGAGATGCTTTAATAATATGCCCACATAGATTCAATAACAGTTTTGGAATATGGTACAAGAAATTGCTTAATTTTGTGACTTTTGGTCATTTTTTTTACAAAAAAGGACATTTTTGGCTCCTGTACCCTCGTTTCACAACCAAATGACCTAAATTTTTGTATAGGAGTGCCCTTTACATATGCGCACATGGATTCAACAACAATTTGGGCATACAGTACAACAAAATGCTTAATTTTGCGATTTTTTGGCCATTTTTTGTCAAAAATAGGACATTTTTGGCTCCTGTACCCCCGTTTCACAACCAAATGACCTGAAATTTGGTAAAGGGGTGCTCTTGATATTTATCCAAATGACCTATGTATAATTTTTGGCATAAACCACTTCAAAATGATATATTTTGGGATTTTGTGGTCATTTTCAAATGGCCAGAGAGGTCAATGACCTCAAGGTCGTTGACCCTCCACCTGCAATCTGCACGTGTACATGTCTATACAAGACCTATTTGGCAACCATTCGTGTAGGCTGATTTAATATTCTGAGTAGGTTACGGCAGCCAATCAGCGAGCCTGTATATATCTGGAAGAGTCCATTCCTGCACGGAGGGGTTAATTTTTATTTTTAAATTCATATTTGGACCAATAATTATGTAAAGTCTTTTAGTGGGAGTATTTTTGGACTGGTCTATTTTGCAATTTTACATGGGATATGATGGAATAGTCCATTCTTGCATGGAGGGGGGCATTTTTACAAAAGGAATAATTTTTGGACTTCCATGACTATGTCAAAGTCCTATTTTAGAGGATGTATTTTTGCACTGGTCCATTTTACATAGGGGTATCACAGGAAGTGTCCATTCTTGGACGGAGGGGGATTTTTTCAAATTCAGGATGGATGGGTGATGATTCAAAATTTTATTTTTAGCAGATTGAAGTGTTTTTAGACTGGTCTATTTTACCTTTTCATGCACGGGGGGACTCTTTTGCTGAGTCTAATTTTGAACTGGGTTTCTGATTCAAAGGCCATGTTTTCAGCGGGAGCATTTCTAGACTGGTCTATTGTGAAAACTCCAATGGGGTGCACTGAAAGAGTCCATTCTTGCACGGGGTATTTTTTTAAGATTCCTTTTTGGACTAAACTGTGCTTAGTAAAAGTGATTTTTCTAAGCAGAAGTGTTCCGTTTTCACACATGGGTGATTTTAGAACTGTCTACTGTTGCATGGGGAGGGAGATGGCTGAAATATGCTGTATTTGCTCTCAAGCAAATGTCGGCCTTTCTAGTTTTAGTTTTTTTGGCGTGCTGGAACTTTTTTTCCTCAAACAAGGGATGTGTAGATCTCGCTGAACTATCACGACAGGTCAGTGTATTATGTATTTTTGTGTGGAATAAACATTTCTTGACGACGGACTTTGAGATATGAAGGTGGAAAAGCGCGGTAAATTTTATAACTTGAACGGGAACGGAAGTACATGTCATTTCGTCATAGGTTTCTCAATAACATGACTACGTCAGTGAAATCATAAGTTGTATACATGAGTTCTTGATTGATGATATTTGTTTTGTCACTTATAAAGGTTTTATTGCACATACAACCTGGACTAGCCCTGGAGACTCTGTATGTGTGTTTTCTGCTTCTGTATGTTTTACACAGCATAGTCCACCTTTGACACCTTGGTGGACATTTAAAAGATACTAGTAGACTGCAGAAACGTCCCATATACAGAGTCTCCAGGGCTGAACCTGTACTACCACCTGGCCAGATTATGTGACAACTTTTTGGTGGTCCCTTTACTTAGTAGATGATTTTTACATTGACATAAGTGTTTCAAGTTTGTGGTTAAAACATTTTTATGTAGTGCAGTTATAAATCATACAATAGAGATGCACATTTGTAGTACTAGTGTCATAACTAAATAATAAGAGAATGGACTGGTTTGAGTACAAAAATATGTATATACAAAGCCATAAGAGCGTTGGAGGACACATTGGAGGATACTAGTAGGTGGAGGAGAATAGTGGATGGAGTCATGGTGCCCCAATGACCCATACATTTCATTTCATTTAATTGGTCAAGGGTTAGTTGAGGTGAACTTCATACTGATGAGGTCACGGTAGAAAACATAAAAATAAATCTGCCACAAAGTGGAATCCATCTGGTAGAGTGGACTCCATCTGGTATATCTTGGTAAATCATAGTTTATCAGACTAATCCCTAAGCTCTAGAAGAATGTGCGTATGGCCACAGTGTTTAGATTAGCTAAAACCACATGTCCTACTTGGCTGCCCCAGTTGTTAGATCATCCAGAACAAGTGGATACTTCTTCTACTTAGGAAGACTCTCCAGTTACTGTGACTGACAATGTGACATGTCCCAGTAGATCTTCTCTTCATACATTGCGCCACTCCCCAGCTAGTATCTATTCAGGTATTCTGTAGATGTCTTGCTATGTTGGATTTTTTTAAGTAGAGTGAGTGAGAATAGAAGTAGCCTTCACAAAGGTGTGTTTAGTATTGTATACATGTATTGATATTAGGCCTTAGAAATTAGGGGTTGGGTCTGTTTTTCATTTTTGCCATTTTAGATATCAGCCGAAGGGATCCAACAAGTATATTTTAGCAAAGTAAAATTTAAATCCATCAGGCACTAATAGTTTTCAACATCATTCATATTGTATAGTTATACACATATACGTTGGACAAGTCTATTGATATCACATTAATATTCTTACATCAATTCTAATCTATTAATTGTGTAAGTATGCTCAGCTTGTTTTGAAAATCTCTCAGATGCCAGATCAGACATTTTATCTTTCTTAAAGTTAAAGGAGGAAAAAAGACTAGGGTCTGCAGGTTTTTGCTAGATGGTCAGTTGGACAACTGGAAACACAACATTTTTTCCCTACCAGTAAGGCTTAGAAAAGATCAGTATCAGTGTGTATAAATCCTTTCCATGTTGCTCCTTTTTTCATACTCATAGTCGATTCATTTCTATAGAGCTGCTCCATAGATGTACACAATGTAATCTCTGGGCTGTGCTTCTAGATTAATCTGTGGAGCAACTGGCTAGTCTGGTTGGATTCAGTGGGGATTACTGCACTAGATTAAAACAAAAGAAATTATCAGTGATACACATGTAAATGATGTGTCTACAACAACATCTATTGTTAGGCCAGGCAAAAATCATGCTGCATTTCTGGTTTAGTTGCAGTCCTGAGAAAGATAGGGTCGGTAGGTAGGCATCCTTTTAATTTGATTTTACTTGTCTAAAAACTATGTAAAACTAAAATGTATCAGGTGATGGTATTTTCAACATCATATTGACATTATACAGATACATGTAATATACATTGTTCAAGCTCAAGTATACATGTTTACACTTTTACAATGTTCATTGCACATTCTTGCATCAACTGTTCAAAGCCCAAAACTGTTAACAGAGTTACAGATTGCAAAGATCAATAAGTCTGTTTTGACTGTCATCACTCAGATGTCAGATTTAAAGTTTGCCTGGGTCGGTTATGACTGGAAACGGAACATGTATCATAAATCATAAATCAATGTTCTATCCAAGCATGTTGATGAGTTCTGTTGAATATGTTTCCCAACGGAGACATTAGACTATTACAGTTGGTATTAGCAACTTGGTTATCAATTTTGTTGTTGTAACCCTTGTAGTGCTTAGTGGCACACAGGGCAGCAAGTTTCCTTGCTATAGACCCCTAGCCTGATTAAATCTCGCTTATAGCAGCCCGCCCAAAATCCACCGTCCTCCTCTGCTGGGAGGGGCCAGTTACAGCCCGGGACAGCAGAGTTTGTGCAACTAGTACACAGACTAGTAGACCCCCCTCATCACTGACTCAAGGGCAGGATAAGTATTGCTGAAGCAGACATTCAGAAGCCCCTTTTATCACCTTAACCTTTGAATCCTTACCGGGTATGTTTTCTCTCTTGAAGGCTTGTCAAGTTGAGAAGTCACCATTGTTTCCTTGATGACAGGTAGTCTAATTTGTATTCACAGTCACATGCTGTTCAATTTGCCACATCTTTGCTAGCTGGCTGCCTCTTTAGTAAGTCTGTATGTTTTATGTCATCACCTTTTGCTTTTAGTACCATTTGTGTGTTAGTCTTTCTGTCTCACTGTGGAAAACATTACATGAGAAGCTGAGGATGACCCTTACTAGTATATACTTATAGTAGTTGATGTATCAGATTAGACTTTATAGCAACAACTGAGTGTCTACGACTGAGTCCATTTGAAAAGCTAAGAAGCACAACAGTTGATAGGTGGGTAGGGGTCTGGAAAACAAAGGTCAAGTTTAATGATGGGTCCCCTAATGGCTTACTACAGTACCGCAGCAGAACTTTGGTTTTTAAATGTTTTTTGTGGTGTCACGAATCTGCAATAATTTTCTGTGGTTAGCAAATGGAAGTATTGAACCAGCAGTTATACTATGGAAGATGGTACCCAAGCTATGTTCAAATGAAGAAGAAAAATTATGACTTGTAAAACGGAAATGCACGAGGAGCATATCTGTGCCAAATAAAGAATGCGGTTCAGATACCAGGTCACATATCTCAGTCCTGGTGCTCTGTACCACATGGCATAGCTGTCTGGGGCTTCCTCGTGGACACAGTTGCCAGATTGAGCGCCGTCCAACTGGTATAACCTTCAGGATAGAAGGTAAAGTACTAGTATAGCTTTCAGAACGTTCCTATACGTGCCAAGACAAAGATTCAGCCAATAATGTATCTGTGTCTTGAGTGACATGCAGGCTTGTCTGTGACATCTATCTTTAGCTACCCGGTAACTGGGCATAGATTTATTTCTCTTGATATCTAATCTATTGTTTACTTAGATTGGCGGCTTTGCCAATGTGCTGTGTCAAGGATGCATTCACTTCTGTGATATAGCCATTGTCGTGTAGTATCAAATTCAAAATAGCTAGCAAGATGGTTTTATTGGATACTTAGCTATTTTGCATACTATAAGTATAACAGGAGTTGTTTGCTCTGACCTGATATCACGCAGTGAGTATGGTAGATTAAATTATTTTCACGGCTGAATTTCGCAGTAAAAAGTGCGAGGAGGTTTTCCCTCGTTCTTAATCTTAGTTCAGATAATACATTGGAAATACATGTTCACAATGTTATGAATTTGCAATGAAGAGTCCTTGTGGCAGAAATGGAGCCACTGCAAACTATTCAAGGTTTACTAAGTTAGTAGATAATGCTGCAGCATATTCAAAGGTAACATAATTTTTTATCCTCATTAGTTGGCATGTTGGCGCCTCGGTTCAGTACACCTTAGGGAAAAAATCGAGAACAATTATGAAAAGAACTGCGGAGGTATAATGTCACTGGCATAAGTATGCAAATATCTTCCGATCACATGAAATGATATGAATTGACCAGTGGCTCAGAAAATGTTTTTTGCTATGTCCTACAACTTCTAAGCACGTTGTACAGAAAAAGAGGACAGGTAGACCCCAAATGTTTAACTCTCATATTGTGGTTCATGTATATACAGTTAGCATGTTCTAGGCTAATTTTCCAGCAGATGGACATTGAAGCTATTGTCCAATGACCTTTG
The DNA here is from genome assembly GCF_000003815.2 of Branchiostoma floridae. Classification (NCBI taxonomy): domain Eukaryota; kingdom Metazoa; phylum Chordata; class Leptocardii; order Amphioxiformes; family Branchiostomatidae; genus Branchiostoma; species Branchiostoma floridae. Next base: position 18,054,300 of record NC_049989.1, on the reverse strand, counting down.
ATTCAAGGTGATACATTTGTAGGTATGGATCAAAACAGAACTCTATTTGAAAGCCGAACACGTTCTTACATTTACATTTTTACTTTTTGTGTTGGTTAAGACTTCAACTAAGTTCAAGATTTCCTAAAGAACAAAAGTGGGCTCAAGAAATCCAGACATGAATGTTGAACTCTGACCCTGCATATGTCCTGTTCAATCATCAGACTGCAAGCAAACATAGACAGACTGTCGACCATGTGTGCTGTGTGGAAATACTGCAAATACTCCATCTTTCTTATCAGACAGCAAGAGTACAGGTTTCTAATTCTTTCACATTATGTCTCAAGTTTTGTCTGGAAAGTGCTAGCCTGGATTCCAAACTTTTTGCAGGGCCTACACAGGCCATCTCCTTGGGTCTATGTCCAACATGCCCCCAAGGAAATTCTACAACAGGCCCCCTGAGTTCGACTCTAGGCCACTGTCTCAAAGATCTTTGTGTTCCCTACTACTAGTACTAGGCTAGTACATTATAGTTGGAGCCAGGCAGTCTTGATCCAAGTTTAAGGTCACGCGAAATTCTACCAATGCCTGCAGGCTATTTTGAGATGGACGATGTGCACACAGTCTTGTGACAGCCAAAACGTGCTAAACCTTGTCAGCAACTTTAGTGTTGGCTTGTGAAAATGTCACTGCCAGTTTGTTAGTAGAGAACTGTATACCGTGACTGTGTTAAGAGTTGTCAACTTGTCACCCTAGAAAAGAGCCTACTCTGCCAGATTTCTCAACACGATGATATACAACTATTTGACAGCAGTGCTTTGAGGTGAAGGTCACCCAAAAATACCGATTGTAAACAAGCTTGTGCGTCGCCAACTCTTATGTGTAATTCTTGCACAACTGGTTATGGAATATGGAAAGGTTAGAGTTAGATAAATTTTAATATGATGATATCCACCATTTCAAGTGTTAGACAATTCTTGCTATTGTCAAAAGTGTTCAAACAAGAACTTCATTATGTATCTTATTGAAAAGTCTCACAATGTATTTTTGAAAATGTACTATCTGCCAGATGCATACTGTATATTCATTTATTTCAGCAGGGACTTAATTTCACGAACATTTCAAGATTTACACTACAAGTAAAAAATCTTTACTGTCGTACTGTATGAAGCAAAAGAGTTAATCCACTAATTGTGGCAGTCAAGTAGCCATGATAAAAGTACTAACTAGGGCTGGGTATCGGTACAGCGTACCGGTACAAAACCGGTTTTTCGTATTGGACCGGTCCAGAAAAACCGGACCTGAAAAAATTAGGTGGACCGAATGTTGGACCGATTACAAAATTAACAGATTATTTTATCAGGCATTCACACGTTTTATCGCTTGTAGATGGAAGAAAATAACAAGAGTGAAGTAGAGTAGAGTTTATAATAATTTCTACCAAGTTTTACAGCCAATCGTACCGGTGCAGTTAGCGTTGTATAATTTTAAAGCGCCAGTGTGAGTCTAATACTCCACCAAACAGATTTCTTTGTAGGAAAATGGACCATTGGTATGAGTCATACTGCATCAGGTCCAGGTTCAGGTCCGGACCTGGACCTAATCCTTTGGACCTGAACCGGACCTGGACCTGAATTTTCTGTACCGGTACCCACCCCTAGTACTAACGTTACTAAGTAGTGTTAGCATGCGCACTGCCAACACGCATGCACATGCACTAACTCACACATGCTAAAGAGCAGTAGGTATTGACAGATACACAAAGCTCAAAACTGTATTAATTGCCAAGTTTGCTGACATTCTACTTTATTCCAAACTGGTGCAATGGTCAAGTGGGTAGAGTACTAGAGTGTCTACTTCGCAGTGGGTAGGTCGTGAATTCAAGTCCCGGCCAAGTCATTCCAAAGAATTTTAAAATGGTACATGCTGCTTTCTTTGCTTAGCACTCAGCATTTTGGAAAGATATGGTACTTGAACACACAAACCATTGCCAGTGGACTAGCCCCCTGCTGTAGTGATTTCACAAAAAGCTGTGTGGCCCAAGGCTACAGAAATGGAGATGGGCACCACCATCTACACCATTTTGTACTGGATGTGGAACTTCCTGGAAGGACTTCAACTTTCTCTTTTTTAAGATACCTAACATAGGGGTATTTGCCACTGACTATGAATGTATGATAGAATATTTACATTATCTATGAGTACAGTTACCTACCCTTTGGAGACAACGTAGATCGTTAACTCCTAATTACCCTGTTTTTCAGGCGCCTCCTGTTAGTCCCTTGGGTTTCCACCAGAGTTTCCACTGCCGTCCCTGCACAGCTGACATACACATACCAGAACATCTACAGTAACAGCTGTCTACAGGACTGAAAATTTGTTTCCAAGCTGTGCATAGAAAACAGGTAAGCTGTGATAGATAGCATATTTCTACAACTGTATATTAACTGCTTTGTTGATGATGGTAAGACATCCAGGTAGTAGGATACTTGAGACAACAGTTACTCAAGCAGCTGGATAATTTTGTGAACAGTCTGACGTTTCAGGTCGCAAAAAAAGTCACTGATGAAAGACCTTCTGAAAATCTATCCAATTGCTTATGTAACTGTTATCCTGCATTAGCACAACTGCCGGTTTACACTGAAGTTTCAATGACTTGCAATATGGTAGCCTGGGTACCATACGGGTAGTTGTTGGCTCCAATGTTTATTAAAAACTATATACAGTCTCTTCTCTGCTATTTCAGAAGGGAACATAGGGGTGAATTACTACTACTTGGATGGTATCCAGGCTAGCAATATGCCAAAGATTACTATATATATATGTATATATTTGCATGGATTTTATTTTGCAGTAGAAGGGAAAAGAGGGCCAGGTTTCACAGTGTTTTAAGTTTGTGGTTGACACAATTTTCAGTAGAGTTACAGTTGTAATACTTTGGAAACACATATTCGCAGTGAATTTGCAGTGAAAAGGTCATTAGGGTGCTCTTAAGGTTTAGCTTACCGTAAAGTCAATTTTGGCAGTGGAACATTTAATCTAGAAAGTTTGAAAGAATATAAGAATATATAAAAAAAAAGATTTTCTAAATCCCTCAAATCAGATGTAAAATGCACAAGCACACCATATACATATCATTTTTGTGTTTTTGACAACATTTCGATTTCCATGCAAATCCTCAGTATGTGATAACGACTATCATAATTAAAACTGACATGTGAGAAACCACCTGACATCACTGGCGCTATCCTTTTCCCATTATCTAACCTACAGCTAATGGGGCTAATTCCAGATGTGGCTGCAACTCTAACTTACCTCATTAGAAACAGCTGTGATACGTGTATTTTTCACACAGCTTTCATTTAGTCACCTCAAGAGTTGCCCCCAAAATTGCACGCTCTCTTAGGTGCCATTTCAACTCCATGTAATTCATAGCCATACCGTTCATACTCAACGTAGTACATTATACGTATATTTGATATAACACTAGTTCACCTTTGCGGGTTAGCCTATATCCGTTGTATTTAAAATTGGGGTATTCAGGAATATGAAGTCGACAGACATTGGTTTTAAATAGCAACATTTGCAAAGTATTGCTGTCTAATACCGTGATTTTAGATACAACGGATATAGTTTACCTCACGGATAAAGGTGAACTAGCGTTAATACAAAACCACTACCTTCCTGACATTAACATCTTTACACAGGGCCACCCAAATGCAGGCTTCTTTGTGAGATGGTTTATTTATAATGTCAGAACAATTTAGACTAGAGATACTGTTTATATGTATGGTTCCTGATTTTTCTCATGTCCCGTCACTTTTATTTCAGGAACTTCCAAGATGTCGCAAGTTCCTCCAGTCAAGAAATGGATCACCTTTGTGACTGGAGTGTTGGAGTGCCTTCTGTTTGGTGGACTCATTTTTGGCTGGGCTTCGCTCGTCATCGTCCTCAAGTCAGAAAACTTCTTCAGTTCGAACTGTCCTTCTGCCGTCAACGGCCAAGAAAACGGCTTTTCGAACAGCAGCGTTAATATGGCGGTGACGCTGGTCATATTTTCAAACGAGACTCAATTCACAACGCTTTCGCCAAAAGGATTGTCGAACGCGTCTGACGTTGACTCCTGTGCCGCCCCGAGTGTCGGGTGCACGTATCAGGACGAACAGTTGTCGCTCGTGTTCACGATAGCGAGTGCGTGCCTCAGCTTTATGGCGCTTCCCAACGGTATCCTGTATGACAAGTTTGGAACCAGGAAAACCAGGATAGTGGCAAGGTAAGGTAACATTAACATTTGTGGCATAGCCTGGGTACAATCTCGATAATAGTTCGCTCTGAAGTTTATTATACACTATATACAGTTGCTTCTCTGCCTGTTCTGTCTTGGAACCTTGACATCTCTGGAATCCATATTTTGGACAAGGGCTCTGATTGGTTCAAGCGCTAGTTCGAACAGGTAATTAGGTAGCAATAGGCTGGTTTCGACTGCGCATGGATGAGGTCAAAGATAACATGTAAACACTTAAGGAAATATTACTAATGTATACCTCCCACATTGACTTCTCAGATGGAATAGCCCCAACTATTTTCACCTGACTTACTAATTATTGGTACCTACATTTTGTATAGCCTGAATACTGTCCCTATACTTTTTGTGTTCTACAAACAAGTGTACGCTCCTGTCCTATTATCTGGTATTTAGAGTAGACGAGCTTTACATATGTCCTATCTTGGCTTGTTATACACTACTGTGGAAGTTTTCCATTTGGTAAAAAATGACTATACTGATTTCTTGACATTTGTCCATCACACAGTGTGACGTACGCCATCGCTATGCTGATGACAGCCTTCACAACAGTAGGTAAGACCCTTCAACAACACAAATTTTATCATTATTCGTAAACTATAGCTGGATATATGGGTATACAAGTGTTGTTTTTAATCTAAGAATTTTGGAAAAACATTCAACATCTCATCTGTACACGAAAGTACAATAGTAATACATTGGACGTGCATACCCACAGCATCAATACAAAAACCGTGAAATTAAAATCACCCCCAAATCCTTGCTGGTACTGAACCATTAGTGTTGGGCAAGTTTTCTAAAATTGACATTGTAGAAAATTTACTTTCCCGAACTAACTTTTCACTTGCTCGACATTTAAGTAACGTATCTCTAGATATTTTCACCTCCAGCAATGGAATCCTTTTATTATTGGCTCTATTTTTCTGTGTTGACCAGTGCTTGATACCATGACTGAAAAGTAATAAGTCTCACTCGTGGAAAAATCTTACTTGCCCGATCAGCACTTTTACTTGCCCTGGACTGGCCAGTGGACTTGACCGACCCTGACAGTATCACCACTCAAAAGCCTAACATCACAATTACTGAACCTCTACATGTGTGTTCCATTCAGCATCATCTGAGATGCTGTTTGCCTCCATGTGCATTATGGCTGCCTCTGGAGGATATCTGCTCATCACCAACATGCAGGTAAGAAGCGCCACCTATCTGTTTAGAAGTGAACAACAGCAGGTTAATTGTCTAACCAAATACAGTAGAAGCCAGTTAATTGCACAACGGATTAACGCACTCTTCTTTTAACTGCACGGAATCCCAAAATCCCAAACCGGTGCGGTCTAGCTGGATAACTTCACATTATTTCACCATCCAGATAATTGCACGAAATTCACTGTCAAATAGGCCGTGCAATTAAGCGGCTTCTACTGTATGTGCATGTGTGCTTTGTTTTTCAAGTGTTGTACCGTAACAGTGGAGTTTTGTGTTTCAGTACCTGTAATGCTCCATGGATGAAATAGGGGGCACTTTTGATATGCTGTGATGCTAACATTTGTTCCGTAGATAGAACATCTAGTATCTCTTTACGTTCTTTGGTACATGTAGTCCTTTTTTAAGCACACTACTGAAAAATAGGGAACTTAAACTTTTTTCCCAACGCTTGAGATATGAAAAAATGACATGAATGTTTTGAAAATTAGTTGCAATGTCAATCTCAATGGAGATTTTTATATCCAGCACACTTGCAGTGCTTGCAGAAAATTTTTTACAATGCATTCCTTTGATTTTCTAATGACTTTACAGTGTGTTGAAGAGTCTCATCTTAATGATTTAAGCCTCCTCTTGTTCAAGTTGTTGCCGTACTCTGTAACAAATACATATTCAGTAACACCTACAGGCTAGGGAATCAGTTAGATTCTCAAGTCTGCTTGCCAACCATACCAGCCAGTTGTGCTGTGAAACTCAATAATTGTTTACATTTCATTGTCTTGCCAGGGGTACTTGGCATAGCAATGGTCAGTCTTATCAGATCTCACTGTTTGACTTGTGGGAAGAGGGAGGGACAGATTGGAGTACTACTGGTGATAACTTAAAGTCCTTCAGCCCGAGTGCCTTATTCTGGGTGTCGTATAACTGCTGCTCATCCTCTGTGGTAAACCATAGCATTTCCAAGCCAAAATATATATAAAAAGAAAATTTCTGCTATAGTACTAGGAAGCCGAAAATCGACCTTGATCTTGTCTTCCCAAGCCATACCCACATATCAAATATCATCATAATTTTTCCAAAGTTATTACTGACCAAAAAATATTCATAAACACAAAAGGACAGACCAAAAACATTATCTGCATGTTGACACTTACCAGGTGACTAACATGTGTCCCTAAACTGATAGCATGCACATGCACAAATGGTCAAACATCCTTTCAAGGCTGTCTATTGGCAGCTTAAGTGTACTTTGTATATGCTGGTTAACTTGGGGACCTTGGTTCTACATGTTGTATATATAGTTAGAGGCTGCCAGGAGAATGTGTAAATTCAAAGGTAATTTAAAATTAACAGACAGAACTTTTCAACTTCTATTCTTATCACTTTAGATCCATTGATTGACTCACTATTAATCAGAGATCTCCCTAGCCCATTTCTACCATTCCGATCAGAGTTTCTATTCACAGACTCTATCACAACCTCTACTGGTAGATTCTGCAATTCTGTATCTGTATATAGCCAGTATAACCTTCGGCGTAACACACCAACTTCGCAGGCGAGTAGCATAGCAGGAGCTGGTTCTATTACGCTGAACGACCTGTCACACCTAACTTTTGCACATCTATCTGCAAGTGTTCTTTTAAACTATCCAGCAAAGATGCCCCTACTGAGCTTGGTGATATTTCTGCCAGATTACAGTGACCCTAAGTCTCTATACCCTGACATGTCTATACCCTGGACACAAGCCTAGCTAAGGTTGTTGGCCCCAACTAGGGGGCATGGTACATAGCGCATGTTTGTACAGGTGTGGACCTCTTCTTTTTATGGTCAATATTGAACACAAACTGACCTCCTTACAGAATGCCTTAAGAACACAGGTACAAAGCAAGGTCGTTGACCTCACCTGTAAGGTGTAGAACTTTTACAGAGAACAAAATTTGACTCTCCCAAGACTTTAAGCCACTAAAAGTATATTTTATGGTAGAACTTCTTAAGAGTACTAAATTTGACTTACCTTAGGCCATAGCAAGTATGTTTTATGGATGGCATGCCTTGCAGACTCCAAATAAAATGACAAAAGGAAACAAAAACAAGATATCTAGATTTTCAAAATAGACAGCATAAACGTTAATGTAGATGGAGGAAGTAGAAGTCATTAAACAGGGTGTGCCTATCCCTACTCCCTTTTTGTTAGAACTCCCTTTTTGTCAGAAAAAAACTAATTCAATTCAGCTGAACTCCTAGTACTGTAGTATCCCAATGATTTCAATTAACAAGACAATAATAAATTGTACTAATAGCCAAACAAGCAGTTCCTTAAACAAAGAAATTGAAATGACCTCCACCTTACAATTCTTTACCCATTTCCTCCATGTAGCTTTGCTATGTTTGCCAATAACAGTCCACAGAGTTTAAAATTTTTTCCTTGTTTCCCTTCACAGATTGGAAACCTGTTTGGAGACAAGCGATCCACTGTCATCACTCTGGTGAACGGAGCCTTCGACTCTTCTTCCTTTGTGTTCCTTGTTGTCCTGGTAAGTATTATCAAACGTCTATGTTCATTGAAAAACACAGTTACTGTAACAGTTATAGCTGAATGTGATTAACAGGGCCCGAAATCCTTTTTTCAGCCAGGTTGTCCAAGTGGCAACCCGAGTCAAAAGCCAGGTTGCGCCATCAACATTTCAGGTTGCCCCACCTTCAAATTGTTACTTTCTTCAAATCAGCTACTTAACCAATATCTTTTCTTCCGGTTATATGTAACTGTGTAATATGTTTTATGTTATCAAAAAATAAAGACAAAAGCTTAAGCATGTAGGTGGGGAAAAAGCAGTGTTCCAACTGCAAAATTTCAGGTTGCTCAGTGTGCAACCTGGGTTTAAAATTAGGTTGCGCAAAGCAAAATGTGGTTGCATTTTCAAGTGGGTATTTCGAGCCCTGGATTAAGAAATATTGAATTTTGGTTACATGAGCACTGTAATCCATGTACATTTCAGGCTTAATTCATTGCAAGGATTGTAAGGATTTTTATTTAGTCCTCTACAAGTTCACAAAGTCATGTACTTCTTGTCATCTCAAATATTTTGTGGAAGGAATAACCCTCAGTCTAGTCTCAGCATTGTAAAATCCATCTTTCTTCCTTTCAGTTGACAGTTCAAACTTGAATCTTGGCAGTAACAATATGATGTCACTTCCATCTTGTGAGAGAAAATTTCATCTTCTCCCATCTCCCTATTCTCACACCTTCTGCACCTCCCTCACTCCTACCTCTTTTCCTTATTAGAATCAAGATCTAGCACCTCTGCAGTGTCTTTCACCCATTTGCCCACACTTTTTAAAACTGTTGTTTTGCACAGATAGCCAGGTGACAGTTTTAGTCACACCATTTATTTTCACTGGGACTTGGACTGCAATTCTGTAGTACAGTTTACCTTTTCACTGTGTGATGAATCTGTATTGGAGCAGTCATTGCTAAAACTGCAAAAATATAACCACCCCAACATTTCACAATTTTTAAAGTTTACCAGCATCTCTGATTCTAATCTAAGCTTTATCAGCCTCTTGTTGTCTGTCAAAACACTATCACAACAAACTGTACAACGTTTGCAAATTTCTCCCTTTCTTCTCTCCACAGAAAATCTACGAGGGCGGCGTGAGTTTCAAGGTCATTTTCCTGTTCTTCTCTGTGGCGACGTCCTTGCTGCTGTTGCGTTCGCTCTTCCTGCTGCCGAACAAACAGTTCCCCTGGCCCCTCCCGCAGGACTACAACTACGGCATCTGCAGGGGCAAGAACACCGGCAGGAGACCCCCGGGTGATGTAGAACTGAACCATAATAACCATGATGCAGGGGAACTGCAGCAGGAGGCCTTAATGTCAAATGGAAATGCACAGCAAAGTAAGAAACTATATCACAGTATCCATTATTTCCATAAACGTATCTCAGATTGTATTTTGGACTGTGTCCTAGAATTCTATGTTGAATTTAAGGTTGTTGGCTTGAAAAATAAAAAGACCCTGCTCCCCAGACCAAGAGATTGAACTCGATTCACTTGCTGTTCTTACTCAGCTAACATGCAAGAAACTGGAAAGGGTCTCAGTCCTTAGGACATGACCTTAAGCTGTAGTACACTCTTCATCATACTTGTCAAAAAGAGTTTTCCTGGTACAATGACTATGTGAAATACACAGAACTGAAGCCATATATTAAGCATCCTTGTCATAACCAGTCCTGAATTATCAAGATGGTGCTGATCTACAGAGATAGTCCGCTTCGATATCACTCTCACTTTTCTCACCTGTAGCTGAAGAAGATGAGGAGGAAGAGATCAGCACACCCGAGTTGTACTACCCTACCTTTAAGAAGGGACTGAAGTCTGGCATGTTCTACACACACATCTTCTGGTTCTCCGTCATCCAGCTCAGGAACTACTTCTTCATGGGAACCTTTAACCCCTGGATGACCAAGCTGGCTGATTCCAATGGTTGTGTAGGTGGGTGCTTTTCTGTGCTGTTGAACATTTAACCCCTGGTAGACCAAGCTGGCCGATTCCAACGGTTGTGTAGGTGGGTGCTTTCTGTTCTGTTGAACATTTAACCCCTAGATGACCAAGCTAGCAGATTCCAATGGTTGTGTAGGTGGATGCTTTTCTGTGCTGTTGTAATATCATGAGTTATGGAAGGAAAATCTAATGGTAAAGGACAGCACTGTGACTGTATTTTCCAGATTGAAATATAGTACACATTTTTTTCAATTCAATATCAAAATAGAAGAAGCCACTAATTCATGAGGAGGGATTTTTGTCAGTTTGTATTTGTGTTTTTGCAATAACTTGTTATATATATTTTTGTGTTGTTGTGGTAAGCTGTATTTCGAAAGAGATGGTATCTGGCTAGAGTTTGACCATTTCAAACTAGGGGTCCTCACAGAATAAAAGAAAATAGGTCAAGATCTTTTTCCTTGAAAATACATGTGGGCATATCTTTTCTTTGTCCAAATCTGAAGGTCTACACCCTGCATTGTCTCATTAGTCTAAGATTTTAACTACATCTACCCCAGGGCTTTAGCCAGCGTCCGTTTTTCCGTCAATTGACGGAAATTTACTGTGTCTGACGGAAAAATTCTAAAACCAATTCGTCAACCTTGACGGACAAAAATCCTAGGTGGAAGCTACAGGCGGCTTGGGGACGCTGTCCATGGCTGTAAAAGCCACACACTGTTTGTTTTGCTATTGTTATGATTGTTGACAATGTGTGTCGGCGCTCTTTCGCATACGATAATCTCATTAAAACCGGTTTTTCAAGGTCTCAATGGCAACATTTACTACTTTGTAGTGTCATAGGAAAAATTAATTTTCGCGATTTTCACCACGATTGGAATTGGCTGACGGAAAAAAAATTCGAGCTGGCTAAAGCCCTGATCTACCCAGAGAATGGCTTCTACGAGTCTTGAATATGCTTAAACACTGAGATGACTCTATATCCTGACTGTTCTTGAAAAATGTTAAGCATTTGAAAAATTCTGATCTTCTCGGACCTGATGCCCTTTTTCCTTGTTCTTAAATCCCCAGTCATTAGATACACAGAGGCTTTTGCCATCACGCAGCTCTTCGGGGTCTTCTGCGCCCCCATGAACGGACTGATCATGGACACGTACCGCAAATACGTCACCAAGAAAATGGTGCAGGACAAGCAAGCAGGTAGGAACCATGTTTGTTAAAAACTTTGAATCTTATTGTGTTGTATGAAGACTGAAACTAAAAAGTTTCGAAAATGTTTCAAAGACTGTGTGCTGACTCATTGTTACTTTGGTTTCGTCTTTTTCCACTTAAAAAAAAAAAAAACAGTTGTGTTGAAATAAGGATTCTGAACATTCCAAAGTTACACAGATAATGCATTAGAGCATCAGAATACAACTGGAATTGTAATTTATTGTTACCCTCTTGAAATGTTTTCAGTAGGTCTGTTTTGGTGGTAACATGTCCACTGTAGATGAAAGACAATGCAACTATGCATTTCCAATGTGTTTCTACTGCACTTCAGAATTTTTCACCTGCAAACTTAAACACATTCAATTTCATATTCATATTCAATCATATTCATGCCCTATTGGGGTAAGTAAGGCATATAGGTACGAAGGTCGTTATACAGTACACATGGTGACATTGATGGTTTCTAAGACTAATCTAAAACATGGGTTCTAAAACTATTCTAATACATTTGTCCAGCTCCTCGTTAGCTTGACCATCAAGTCACCATGAAAATTGATGAATTTACAAATTACATTCTTTTTATTCCAGGTGTTGAGTCAGCCTACACGAAAGCTAGTTTGGACCTGCGGTCCTGTGTGGTTGCCTTTAGCCTGACCACGTTTCTGGGAGTGCTATTCTCCGTATGTGTGGTCATACCAGTCCTACCCATCCAGTACCTATCCTTCGTTCTACAAGTCATACTTAGGTCCTTCCTGTACGGTGGAAATGCTACCTTTTTTGCAGTAGGGTAAGTAACAGTTGTACATGTTGAGAAGTTGTTGATTTGAGATGTGTACTTTAATTTCTGTGTTCTGTTTTGAGTATACATTTTTTTTCATTGCACGATTTGAGATGTAAAATTCAGCTTTTTGTGAATTAATCATTGTGTAATAGTATCAATAGGTATCGTATAATATGCAATGCCTACCCTTATGGTTCAGTGTATTTTACTGTGTAAAATTTAGTCTATAATGTTGGGGAAAATATTTCTATTTTCATGTTTTATATAGTGTATTTCATATGATAATGTATATGAAACTTGAGTATATATAGAGAGAGATTTATAACCAGATACTGGCCAAAGAATCAAGGGATTTAACATTCATACATTCTATTAATATCAAACTGAATGTGGGGTTTTGGTACAATAATGTGTTTGAAACCAAAAATATACTTATTATCTAATTGTCATTAAGAACCAAAATGTATCTTTAACAATTTTCTATGGGTCATTTCTAACATTGATTGCAGTATCAAATAGACATCCTGTGATACCAGAAATACCTACACATCATCATTCATTAATAGGATGTATAGAATTGTATTGTACAACTGTTGGAAAACAGTACACTCCTATCCTTCAGCCCCTGTCACACATAGCCATGACTTTGCTCCCAGCCACTCCCCAATTAATTATAAGGTCAGTGCTGGGTTGGGTAGGGAGTAGTCTGGAATCCATCCTATTATAGCTCCTCTAATCACATCTATTAAGCAGAATATGTCTTACCCGACTTTGCAGGGATCGAAATACTTTTTTTTGCTACATGCAAATTGCAAGTTGGCAAACATTTTACGTGCAATTTGAAAACTTTACATGCAAAATACAACTTGGCAGCGATCGCGACGAGGGCTTAAATCAGCAAATTTTGATGACATCTAGTGAAGCAAAAACAAGAAAAGAAAAAAGACAGACGTCCATATGTTGTTATGTCTAAGAGTAGGGTGTCTAATTCCTCAGTATTTTTACTATAGGTCAGGTATTTTCAACATGCAAGATTGCAAGTTCAGAATATTTTTACAAATCTCGAAAATTATGTGCAATTTGCAAGTTAAGTACTAGTATGTGTATTTCGAACCCTGCTTTGACTTGTCAAAATTCATAGTCGACTTGCACATACAACCAACTCAAGCATTCCATAATCAGTTGTGTACAGGGGCAGCCAAGGGGCTCTTTACAGGTGATGGCAGCATGCACGCAATCTTTGGTGAACTAACACGTCTTTCCTCTCTCCTCTGGCACTAGTTATCCCCCTCGCCACTTTGGTAAGATGTTTGGTGCGGACATGTTCATAGGCGGGGTGTTCAGCTGTTTCCAGTACCCCCTCTTCATTCTAACCCAGGACGTATTCCAGGGAAACCCTATGCCAGTAAGTGTTTTACTAGGATGTGTAAGCCTCCTTTGCAGTCTACGAACTGGGCTTTTTTTTTTGGTCGCTAGTTTGTGATTTTCAGCGTTGGCTAGGTTCTCTTATGACGGGAAAGGAAGTTTGCCAAGGTAGGAAGTTTGCCGTGGAAGGGAGTTTCGCCTCGTTTTGAAAATCGAGAACCAGCGCAAAAAAAAGGAAAAAAAAACAGCCCTGTCAGAAGACTGCAACAGAGGCACAACAATGTGTATGGGGGAAAATGAGGTACAAATGAAGCCGGCATCACAACTTCAACGAATATGTCGATCGCCAGAAAGTCACTTAGTTTCAAAATCGAGATTCAAGCATTTTTTGCACCAGAAAATCTACCTTTCACATAGAACAAGGCTCGGCAAGCTGCAGACATTGGCTGATCTTTAAAAATTGTGCATTGATCAAGAAGACGTATTGCTGCCCAAAATGTCCTTTTGCACTCGCAGACAAGTTGGCCAAGCCATTTCAAACCAAGTGATGCCAGCTTTTGGAAAATCATTTTCCCTGATTGAAGATGAGTTTTCCATGTATCTTACGTTCCAGTACCTGTCAGGTTTCAGTGTTCTCACCAGGCCTTTTCAGCATAGCGGGACGATACGCTGTGGGCTGGAAAAACGACGCTGTAAAAAGCCCGCTACGCTGCTTTTTCATCCAGCGTAGCGGCAAGAAAATGGGGAAAAAAAGAAAAATATTGTAGTAAAAATACATAGGCACGCGCCAAGCACGTGCCTTCGCTGCTTCAGGAAGTTATCAACTCGATGGGAGGTGTTTTACAGCACCGGCCCGCCGTACCGCTGGCTCGCAGCCCCTCCCACCCGGGACCACCCTTGCGTTCCCGCGGAAATCCAATGTAAACAGAGTGGCGAGAGGGCCTTGCCCGCACGTGATTAGCGGGGTGGGATCCCTTCCCGGAACAGCCAATGTGTATAAGATTTCCCGCGAATGTCCTTATTTGGGGAGGCTGTTACCAAGGACGTTATTTCTGTTACTAGTAGTACTTTGCGTCATTTCTTTTTCAGTACGGAAAATATCAATTCTTTCTGACACATTTATAGAGCCAGAACGGGTCGCGTTTCCAAATTTCCTGTTCTAAATTTTGCATGTGCCGCACTGCGTTCGCGCCAAAAAAAAATGTAAAAAGAGTAGCGAGTACGAGTGGGCCTTGCTGCGAGTGATCAGTGGGGTGGGATCCCTGCCTGGAACAGCCAGTTCCCGGGGAATGTCCTTATTTGGGGAGCTGGGTTGACCAACATAGGCTGTTACTGGTAGTTGCGTAATTTTTATTTCAGCGCGGGAAATAGAATCAATTTTTTCCGACATAATTCTGGAGCAAGAGCGGGTCGCTTTCCCAAAATTTCTGTTCTAAATTTGAAGCTCTTTGGTTCGGCAACCGTAGGATACAAACCATCGTAAGTTTGTATGTAAAAGCCGGGGCGCTACTTTCGCCGGCAAGCCTCGCCATGTGGCCCCGCCCACAAACCGCCAGGGCAGTGTCGGCACCTTTCCGACTTCATCAAAGGGCCGCCGGCTATCAATCAAACGTGGCTGTTGTTTACAGTTTCAGTCATGTGCCGTGTGCAAGTTTACAGCGAACTTCATGCTACGTTATATTACATTCCTTGGACTTTCTTTCCCACAGCGGTGCTTCGACAAAATATTTATTAGACTGTAACACTGAGTCCCACGTGTTTTAAAGAATGGGTCGCACGGCGGCTAACAGCGAAGATACTAGCGCTATAAATAAGCGCTTCAACTTCGGATGGCAACCAGGACAATATTTTTAAGTACCGTTGAGCTGAGTAAAGTTTGTCGTTTATGAGTTTTTAGTTGTCTTTGAAGCTTTGACCCGAAATATTGTTACGTCAAACTGCTGAAGAGAAGTTAAATGACCGCTGCGATTATCGTAGATATGGCCCTAAAAAATGATGAAATAAGCCTTCTCAATAGCCTAAAATGCAAGAGCTTCCGGGTTGGCTTCGCCCCCTGGGTCCCCCCAAAGGGGCTCTGCCCCTGGACCCCGCTGGGGGCCTTCGGCGGCCCCCGAACCCCTGCCCCGACGCTGTGAAAAAATCCTGGCGAGAACACTGGGTTTGGGGTATTGGAATGTTGTGTCTCCCTCCCCCTTCTTTGTCCTGAAGCAGAATTTGATAGTTTATTTTCCGCAGCTACCCTCCACGACACTTTGGTAAGATGTTAGGATCAAACTATGGCGTCGGAGGCGTCATTCTCATCCTGCAGTTCCCACTGTTCATGTTGACTGTTGACACGTTCGGAGGCAATGCTACACCAGTAAGATCTTTGGTGAAAATGGTGTAGATTTATGGCCAGGGTGATGGTGTGAGTTATAAGGCCTTGAAAAAAATGTTGTATTTCCTGTTTCAGTCCTTGTTTTTTGTTGTTGTGATTTTTTTAGGCTGGCCAAAACTCTGTTGATACATATTTGAATACAGTTGAACAAAGTAAACTGAAATGCGTGAGGACACTTGGTAAACAAAATGAATTCGATCTTTAATATCATTTAAGTTACTATTTAGCATTATCTATGTGCATTCTGTAATTTTTATGTGGTGCATGTATCTTAAAATTAATTACTTTAGGATCATAATGTTTGCAAGTAATGGCCTTTTTCAGTTGACCAATCAGAAGTGACGACATAAAAGGTGAGGTGTAACAGTGACTTGTAAATCCTTCCTCCCAGGTAAACATCATCCTATTGGTGCTGACGGCTCTCACCGTCATCCACCCTGTGTACCTGTACTTCCACTGTAAGTGGCTCGACCAGCAGTATCGCGAGAACGGGCCGAAGACGGTGAAGAAACCGCGCCGAATGGAGGATGAAAACCTCCTTGTGGTCGACCAAGTTTCAACCATATAGAAAATTTGATCCGTCGTGTTTGTTGGATCTTTGCTTGGGAAAAATAGATCAGTTACTGACCTACAGGGTATGTATTTTATGTTGAATCTCTAGTACCACTGACTTTATGTTTAGAAGCACCTTTCTTGGTGGTCTGTAAGCCATAGCAATTTATTTTCTTGGTTGTCAGACATTTTAAGATGAAAATATAGCAGGCAGTCATGATAAAAGTACATTGTGGGAGGAAAACATCTTTATGACATTATTTACTCCATAAAACTGAGTGCTCCAAGGTATGAACCTGGTCCTCAGGTTTTCTTTTATTGTTTTTCAACAAATCAAATTTGTTTGTTTTTATTTGAGAACCAAATTAATATGGTGTTACCTACATTAAAAAAAACATGAAGCAAGAGGGAAAATTGTTAAATTCTTAAACCATGAAGCAAGAGGGAAAATTGGTGGAACCTTAAAAATTTTGAATGCAGTGGGCGCCTAGGAACACAAAATGTCTTCCATGTAAAGATTTTGTTTATTGATAATAATAATTTGAATCTGAAAAGTGAAATTGCTATTTTTGTGTAGATTTAGATAGCTCAATTATGCCTATGCCAAGAAATACTATAGATAAAAAATGTACTTGTGCAGTACTTGATATTGTGCATACCATTGTGGTTATACATGCACATGTTTGTGGTAAAATAAACTTGAACAAAATGAACTAAAAAAAATTTAAGTTTCGTATTTTTTTGTCTTTGACAAAAGATTACTTTTGAAGTTGCAGAAATTTATTAAATAAGATGAAAAAGTGAATCCATATTGAATTAAACTACTACATGTACCACTATATACTTGCACTGAGAATTAACTCACTTTTTCTTACAACCAAAGTATTAAGATGTTGCTTAAAGAATTTATACTGCAATATTGTAATATTGAAATGTTCAGAAGTACTTATATTAAGTATGTCAGTTTACTTTAAAGTTCATCTGTGTTCGTAGTCAGTCGAACTATAATTTCCAACACATAAATTGAAATTACCAAATTGTCAAATGTCCAACTCCAGTCTTTGTCAAGGAATGAGCGATCTACTGCATAGCATTTTCTATCTGCGTAACATGACGTCACAGAAACAGTGGATTGGTCATTCCTTGACAAAAACTGGATTTGGACAGTCAAGACTTTGGGTAAAACCATTTTTTTGTGTTAGACTTGGAAACTACAGTTCATTTGATCCAGAAGTAAGTTGTTACTAACTTGTGTTGTTGCACACAGTAGTAGTTGCAGTAGTAAAAGTATAACTTGACTTTCAAATTCTATCTTCATGTAATTGATGCACAATCTGTTTATAGAGTTACATTAACAAATCTTTATACCAGTCAATAACTTGAATAAATCAAGGAGGTTAAATGAACCATGACAAAATGGACACATATTTGTAGCACCTCTCTGAAAAATAAATGAAAATGCAAATGTGCTACCAAACAGTGCCCATGGAGCATTATGAGTTGATAAAAACTCTTGCCACTGTGAAGGAGAACTTATTGTTACAATAATAACCATTGTTTACTACCCAATATGTTGTCTTTAATAGTATCTAACACATGATATATATCAAAACATACTGATGATAGTCCTTGGTACAGAGTGTGGGCAATAATAGTATAATTGAGTCATTTTTTTTACTAGAAAAGCCATGAAAACATTGAATATGTGTACTTATATGTATTTTCAGAGGAAGGTTATACATGTAGCTGAAGTGCCATGATATTGTTTACCGTTCTTTGTCAAACAGTTCCTTGAAATGGATGTTCGAATGTAGAAGTTGTGAATGTAGAAGTCTTATGAATTGGCCAGGAAGGCTGTCTAAAGGCTAATTGTACTAAAATCCTGTTAGTATTGAAAAAGCCAGTGATGAAAGAAAAAACAAGTTCTGTCCTACCTCAAATTACTGTTGTCAGAAGAGAATGCTATCTGGGCATTCTGTTGTGATGTAGTATGGGAACAAAGATACTGTATACGTAACAGTTGTTTTTGTTTGTGTTTTACCCAAATGATCACATTTCGTTAGGCCTTAAAGTATACATGAAGCATATTTATTACTATGCATACAGT
Organism: Branchiostoma floridae; assembly: GCF_000003815.2. Taxonomy (NCBI): domain Eukaryota; kingdom Metazoa; phylum Chordata; class Leptocardii; order Amphioxiformes; family Branchiostomatidae; genus Branchiostoma; species Branchiostoma floridae. The sequence continues at coordinate 18,035,924 of NC_049989.1, read as the reverse complement.
CATCACAATTAGCAAAGATCAGTCCAGTGAAAATGTTCCAAATTTATTTTCAGTAACTTTCTTTTTTTTAAATTATTAACTTGAAAGTTCATCTGTGTTGTAGTATATGTCATTCGGGATCAAAATGTAGTTTCAAACACAAAAATTGGACTTGCCCAATTTTTTTACTGTCCATGCAACAGTTACTGCAGTCATTCTCAATGAATGAGCAATCAAAGAATGCTTCTATGACATATGGATAAGTGCACATATACAGCATAGTTATTGTTTAATATGATAATAAATTTGTTATCATGATTGTATGTGTTCTTCACATTCACGTATTGTTTGTTTGCAAAATTTTTGCTTTCTATCATGCATTTGTATATTCAAATCCATATATTGGATTATTGTGCCACTATTGAATTGTTTATATGTTATTATAACAAAAGTTTTATAAATAGTCCTAATTTTGATTGTCACTAATACCAAAAAACAAGGCTGCTGTCCTATTTGATAACTAGTTGCCTTGGTTTCAATACCATGTACTAGGTGATTTTAGTTTATTTTATTGCATACATGTATAGCAAGGAACTATTGGAAAATGATTTATTTTGTGGATATGGAGGCCTTTAATGTTCTAAACTTTGTTACCATATGTTATTACACATGACCACTATGCCAGTATATCACATTGTAGTGATTGCAATATATTCTGGGGTTGTATGATTCTCTGAGATATGCTGAAACTGTTCAACTGCTTCGTCCAATAAAATTGAAAAAATCTCAAATCACCTTTTTCAGTCATTTTTAGTCTCTTACTCTACGATAAATGTGAGCGCCATGGTCCTCCAGCTACAAATTAGATGGTATGAAAACTGCTGATTGCACTCATCATAAACATGTATTACTAGTACTAGTTATATATTGGTATGCATGTACATGTAATATAACCACCTTACAGCGCAACACACAAGCTTGTGTCTCTACAGCCAGTATAACTGCTTTTTGGTGTGTGACTGGTTGGGATGACTAGTCAAATTGTACCTACTAGCTAGACTGCCTCAGTCAAAGAAACTCCACAACATGTACAATGTGTATTTCTGTAGTTCGCTACTTTATTCACGTTGCCTTGAACCAATCTATACAAATTGAGCATCTTATACTAAAGAAACAAAACTAGAGCACCATTGTCTTACAAATGTAACATTTTGGCCCAGCGGGACTTACAAAACTAACCATTTGCAACTGTCAGTACTAGTACATATGTACGTATTTACCAATTACATGTTACACACTTAGATTTTAACATAACGTCAGATTGGCCAACTCCTTTTGGAACATTAATCTCCAAGCAGACTTTACACGTTCATAGGGGCCTTTACTCTCAACCTTGCTAATGCAGTGTTAGATGGATGAATCTGTTTCATCTATAGTTGTTTAGATCACTTCTTCCCCTCGACCGCTGGCTTGTCTTGAAAAAGACGTTTGCTTACAATTTTTCAACTGTGAACTAGCTTATAGTGGTAACATGTTTAATAGAAGAAGGAATCTGTTTTATCGACAGTCCAAAAGATCACTTCTTCCCCTCGACCGCTGGCTTGTCTTGAAAAAAACATTTGTTTACAATTTTCAACTGTGAACTAGCTTATAGTGGTAACATGTTAGAAGAAGGAATCCGTTTCATTGACAGTCCAAAAGATCACTTCTTCCCCTCGACCGCTGGCTTGTCATAAAAAAAGACATTTGTTTACAATTTTTCAACAGTGAACTAGCTTATAGTGGTAACACGTTAGAAGAAGGAATCCGTTTCATTGACAGCCCAAAAGATCACTTCTTCTCCTCGACCGCTGGCTTGTCATAAAAAAAGACATTTGTTTACAATTTTTCAACAGTGAACTAGCTTACAGTGGTAACACGTTAGAAGAAGGAATCCGTTTCATTGACAGTCCAAAAGATCACTTCTTCCCCTCGACCGCTGGCTTGTCATAAAAAAAGACATTTGTTTACAATTTTTCAACAGTGAACTAGCTTATAGTGGTAACACGTTAGAAGAAGGAATCCGTTTCATTGACAGCCCAAAAGATCACTTCTTCCCCTCGACCGCTGGCTTGTCATAAAAAAAAGACATTTGTTTGCAATATTTCCATTGTGAACTAGCTTATAGTGGTAACATGTTAGAAGAAGGAATCCGTTTCTTTGACAGTCCAAAAGATCACTTCTTCTCCTCGACCGCTGGCTTGTCTTGAAAAAAACATTTGTTAACAATTTTCAACTGTGATCTAGCTTATAGTGGTAACATGTTAGAAGAAGGAATCTGTTTCATCGACAGTCCAAAAGATCACTTCTTCCCCTCGACCGCTGGCTTGTCATAAAAAAAGACATTTGTTTACAATTTTTCAATGGTGAACTAGCTTATAGTGGTAACAGGTTAGAAGGAGGAATCTGTTTCATTGACACTGTGACAGTCCAAAAGATCACTTCTTCCCCTCGACCGCTGTCTAATCTTGAAAAAGACATTTGTTTACAATTTTTCAATTGTGAACTAGCGTATAGTGGTAACAGGTTAGAGGGGAAATCTGCTTCATCTACTGTTGAATCGATCAATTCTTAACCTCGACCGCTGGCTTGTCATAAAAAAAGACATTTGTTTACAATTTTTCAACTGTGAACTAGCCTATAGTGGTAGTTAACAGGTTAGATGGGAAATCTACTTTTGAATCGATCACTTCTTCCCCTCGACGGCTGGCTTGTCTTGTTTCTTGATGGGGACGCTCCTCTCGGGTCCGGCCGGCTCCAGGGCCTTCTGTGTGGGCGCCTCCACCGTCAGCACTCCGTCTGTGGCCAGGGAAGAGGTCACCTGGGAAAGGTAAGGGGAAAATCTAATGATTTTGTTCACCTTGTTGTATTAGGAAATCCCATCTGATTAATTAGGCTGTTGTAAGGTGCCTATCCTGGTGACCAGGTCAAATTTATGATATTTGTTGTTTGCTTTGGAATGGATTCAAACTTCAAGTGTAACGTTAACGTTACTGAATAACAATTAAATTTATTACAAAATTAACTTAACGTTACAACCAATCCCACCCAGGAAAGTTTATGCATTAAACAATGGTCCCATTCAAAAGCGAATCAAAACAAAGACAAATAGGACAGGTTAGCAGACTTTACCCAAAATCAGCCCCTGCAGCTCAAAATAGAGCCGTTAGGGAGTCCAATCCTTTTCATACAATGCCCTTGGTCCAATCCTACACTTCTTACTCTCTGTCCCAAGAGTATATAGCGTTACCACTCAAAGTCCAGAACACCAGGTATCAAAACCTGACGTTCCACTGCAGTTACCATAGAAAGCCACTAGGAGGCGCAATATCGAACTTGACCTTCAATAACCCAACCGGCGACCCCTCCCAGCTACCTAATATCATAGATATCGATCAACTTCTCGAGTTTATATTGTACACAAATCAACCACTGATAACCTTGCCACAAACACACACACGCGAACAAAAACATTCTAAACTTCTTGGCGAAGAATTATAAAAAGAAAGAAATCGGATGCTGTATCTCACCTTCTCGGGGTCGACTCCCTCTGGCAGCATGTATTTCCTGGTGAACTCCCTCTGGATGAAGCCGTGCTCGTCTTGCTTCTCCTCGTGCCTGGCGTGAACTACCACGTAGTTCCCCACCGTCTTCACTTTGACTTCCTCCGGAGAGAACTGGTTCACGTCCACCATGACCTTGAATTTCTTGTCGTCCACTTCGAGACGCGAGTCCGGGCTCGGCGGCAGGCCTGGGAAGGGGAACGGCGACATAGGCATCCCCGGGGTCGGGCTGGTGGGTCCCGGGGGGCAGATGGCCAGCCCCGGGGGTGGCTGTCCGTACCCAGGCCACCAGGAGATAGCCGGGCTCGAAAACATCCGGCTCTCGAAGTCGTCTGACATTGGGAAGCCGCCGAACGGCCGCTCCAGCCTCTCCAGCATTTGGCGGTGATGCTCCGCCATCCTCTTCCTCCACTCCTCCGAAAATCCTCCGAAGGAGGAGAAGGAGAGAGGAATTGTTCTTTCGTCTTTCCCTGCCATCGTCAAAGCCGACAACCGCCTCCCAGTCTCAAAGTTTCACAACAAAGATGGAGCACCGTCTTCCCTTCACTAGCCGTTGATCAACTGTGCTGTAACTTTACCCGGGTCTGAGCAGACAGCCACAAGCCATATCGGGTTTTATACCCCATGACCCGCCCCCATTTTGAACGTTCTCGAAGTTCCGAGCGCCCTCGCACGTACTAGAATATGCGCCCGGCCCATTGAGTGTATCTCTCTCGCGTGACAGCCAGGAATATACCAGAAACACTCACTGAGTCATGGTCAGGCATGTGCAGACTTAACAAGAGCTTCAGTCGTGCCTGAAATGATAATATGTTGGATCCAGTAACATTCTGCGATGTCAAATTTTCGCGAACTTGTTGCAAGTTTTGTCAACTGAATGTCTGATCTTGCATCCTTATTTATTGATTAACGTATTCAAGTTTATCCTGAAACATTGTCTGATCTTTGTACAATACAAGTGTTGGAATGTGTTAGAAATACATCTCATGAGTCACACTTTATTCAAAGAAGTTAATGTAAACTCAGTCGACTTAGAAATAATTTCAATTCGTTCCGAAAAATCTGTCGAATGTTCGCGAAGTTGTTGCCGGTTCGTCAACATTTCAACTTCAACATATAACGTTGAACTTTAGTTTGTTTAGCATTCAACCTAGGTAATGTTACTTTGACCGCTGCAAGAATGTACTAGAAACGTCATTACTGAGTCGTGTCATGTAACGTTATAGACTTTGGAATTAGAAACAAGTCCAAGTCTGACCCCTTCGAATATTCGCGAACATTGTTTTGCATGCATGAAACGTACATAATACCACCGCCGTATTATACGACCACATCACGCGTTATAACGTTAGGTGTATTTTTCTCTTTTAAAAAAGAAAATGATGATAATAACATTAACAAAAGTATATCGATTGCTTTTCACGATTTTCATTTTATTGTTGGGTCAAGTTAGACCTTCGGGCTTTATAATAGGTTGACTAGGTTTTGTCAATGACATTCGCGTGTGCGTGCGATGTTCAAAGAGAAAAACATAAGAGTCTGTTGGACACAAAAGTACATGATGTTAAACCTTATAAATTTTTCAAAAGCATTTGAAAATTTTATAAGGTTTAACATCATTATATGCAAACTAGGGTCTTATGAGCAAGTGCTAAAATAGCCTTATTTGCTAAGATGAGACAGGACTTATCGAAAAGACACACGGAATTATAGTATGTCTTTTCGATAAGTCCTGTCGGGATTCCTCCAAATAGGCCCCCATATCAGATCATTTTCCTTGACCAATCAAAACTTGCAGGGATTAGGTTGATAACCAATCGTGGACGGTTCTGAAGTGCATTCTTTTGACCAATGACACGCCAGGACTCTGTTCCCGATGGACCAATCGAAAACTAGTAAATGCTTAGATACAATTAGGACAGCCAACCAATCGTGAAGGCTGCATTTTTCAGACCAATGACGGGCCAAGATTTTCAAAATGGACCAATGGGAGACCAGCAGGTTTCAGGTGGCAAATTTTGCACCTGTGGTACGGGCACACCTTTAGCTGATGCCAGTCTATTGTTCTGTCATTCACGGTCGCTCAACCAACCTGTAAAGACCGTACTCCGTTTTTTCTCACGGACATGTCGGCAGCGCGCCGTAAGCCGAAATGTGTGGCGTCGGGAAGAGATTCAAGGGCCTGGGAAGAAGTTCTTTGAGTTACCGTCCCGTCCACGACCACGACAACCTCCAGAGCATCGCCAAACTGTCTTGCTACCCGAGGAGCCATGACAACTTTCTGGCTCGTTCTACGAGGAGACCTGCGGTGTTCCACAAGGTGAGACAGACAGCCATGTGGGGAATGGAACATGTGATTCAAGACGTCTTTGCTTCAAGTCGCAAAAGCGGTTTACTTGAGAAAATTTGGTTCATTGAAAGAATGGGCATTTTATTTTTCTTTGCTACTTTACTTTCTATCCTTCCGTCAAGGCTTTTCCGTCTCAAAATGAATTTTATCCAAGGCCTTTTTTCCCGCACTTGTGTTCCGCTTATCATATGCGCTTCTGGCCCGAGGCCGCCCCTGTACATGTTTCTTCGTGTACCTTCTTTCTATGAGGTAGTGATGTTGGTGTCATTGTAAAGCCATTTCCAATTGCCATTGAACAATCGTTGACTTTAAGCCTTTGTTTCTTAATTGCAGCGGTGGGCGAAGAAGATGCGTCCATACCGACCGGCCCTGTTCTATGCAGTATCCGAAGAACAACAATTCAGAGACTCTCGACTGTTGACTGAGTAAAGTCACCTCGGTGAGTCGACCCTATGCAACCTGCTCCAACCTTTCGCTAGTTCTTTTTACACTTAGTTATAACATCATTTGGACAAAGCTTTCAACAAAAAAGGCGTAATAGCCGGGCCGTCTTTTAATGTCTTTGTTGTCTGTCGAGGACGAAGCTTTAACAACAAGACTTTAGACGACTGTCTCAATGCTATTTCATGTGACGTGCCATTGACAGACCTTTGTTTTTTACAGCGTTTCGTGAGGAAGGTGATGCGTGCGTACCTACCTGCCCTGTCGTATGCACGACAAATAGTGGAAGACTCGGCGACTGTTGACTAGGTGACATCACCAATACTGTGAGTAGCTTCTTCTTCATTGGCTTCAACGTATTTTAATTCGGCGCTGACAATTAACACGTTTCGCCAAGTTAATATGATCAGAACAAATATTTTAGGATGAAGCCTGACACTCTCGTTCTCATTGCCTGTGATTTTACTTTATTGTAGTGACAAGAAGCTGGAAGAAGACATCACTCAGCAGCTTCCACGTACGATCAAGACACCAGTTACGGGCACCGGTTCTTGTTGCTGACTTCATCGTCATCGAGCACTGAGGATCCCAACAAATACTTCAACGTTCATGGCGGACTTCTCCAGGGGCTGTCCAGTGCCTAGAAGAACGCCATCTCCATACGAGAACAGTCGGTGCCCTGCCAGAGGACCCGGTAGAAGTCTCAAGTGATAATTGTATTTTCGTGATGTACAGCATGGACAGACGTTTCGTAGAGAAAGCCGTCATATACAACACGTCATGAGTAGTTTCTTCGTTGATTTCAGCGTAATACGTAAGTTAGTTATTTTGAATTCAGTGTATCAGTAAATTTTATCTGAACCGGACCACACTTTATAATTATGATGCAGACCTTCTTTCAGCAGACTTTTGTTAGCATCTTTCTTTTTCCAAAATGTATCAAGCTATTCAGTACAGGACTCTCGGTGGTTGGCTGTAAATTTGCCGTTTCCACGCTTCGCATGTTAGTGAAGACTTTTGCTCTCACTTTAAGCCGTTTTTGTTTCACATATTTTGCTTCCGTTCTTGTACAAGAGCGGTCAACGGTTTAGAATTTAGCAAATGTTGATGATTGCCGGTGTATTTGGTTTTGAGGTAGCTTGGGGTCTTTTGTACTTGAAGTCCTGTGGAAAGTTGGCTGCTGAAGGCTTAGGCTTACTTTCTGAGTTCTGACACTTAATATCGCGTACTAACACACACACGCGCGCGCGCACACACACATAGTATTCACTGATACTTCACATCAACATCTAGCACTGGTACTTTGCACATTAACATCACGAAGCACAGTAACATATCAATACACCAACACTCAGAACAATCGTCTTGGCCTTCTTACAGCAGCAAAATAACTTTCCGCGGGACTTCCAAGTACGGAGGGCTTCAGGTTGCCTCCACCAATGCACTGACGATGTCAACATTTGCTGATCCTGGATTGTTCGCCACTTTTGTCCGACAATGGAGGCAAATCATGTGAATACATGAGCTTTGAGAGTAAAGGTCTTTCTTCTCAAATTTGCTTTTTATATACTTGTGTAAGCTTTACTAGTAATCGACAGTTCTGTACTTTTAGCAATGAAGTTTTGTAGTATTTTACTATTTTTTGTAGTATTTTACTATATTTACTGATTTCCTATCTATGTGGTGTGTTCAGAACGTTGTAATTTGCTGATATACTTGAATATATTAGTGGCTCCTTGTGCCGCCCATAGAGGCTAATTTTCATCCCGATCATAGTCGTATAATAAGCAGTAATCTTTCCTGCTTGTATCTAAATGTTGTATAGTTGTTAAGAAAAACGTTACTTCGAGCTCGAATTACTCCATGTACCTGATTCAAGTATTGTGTGTAGAGACGGCAGTGAACTGTTTTCTTGTTCTGACAGTATCTACGATTGTTCGCAGGCGGAGAACTTTGTTTCACTGTAACTGAAAATAAATGAATGCTTGTTTCGTGTCCAATCCTTTACATTATAAGCAGTGAATAAAAGCCTTTTGCTCTCACTCTGCCTTCATTTCTTGTGTTTCGCTTCATTCTTGTACAATAGTGGCCACATTGTCCTAGAATGGCAGCAAAATACTTGAATAAAAGTGCCATTGAGAGCCAAGGTCTTTTTCGCTGAATATGGCTGCACAGCTTTGATATAATATATCGCCCAGGTAATAAACGTTGTAATAAAGTTGATCTTTACTGTTTGGGTACTTCTTGGAAATAATAAGATGAAGTTGAAGTGTAAGCTAGGGTGATGAAACGATTTTGACAATTGTACTGATATATTGGAATTTGTTAGGATGTAAATTGGACAGGCATATACTGATGAAATCAGTCTATCTTTACAACTTGTACGATACCTAGTGCCTAATGTACTTGAATGTGAACTTTGTTGTACATTAAAATGGACAAAAAGCTCGTTCAGTCAGAATAGATAGCACCAGTGATTTGTTTGTAGTCGTCAGCCTTGGTTGCAAATGTATATACTATATATACTATATACATGTAGCTACATGTAGTGTATACAGGTGTGAGCTAGACAGTAACCAGATTTTAGTTCTTTCCGTAATGTTATCCCAACTACAGTTGCATTTACGTACACTTATTTTAAGATGACGTGTAGACAATAGCTATAGTGATAGCTTAGCTCCAGATGTATGGTCTATTCAACTGTTCCCTTGTAACACAACCTGTAATAGTATCTAGTCTTTCGTATCCCATGTTGTACTATCAAATAAGAACATGCAAATAAAGATATCATTTTAAGTCATAAATACGTTAATGCTATTATATACAATATCAATCAATATATTATATAGTTTCAATAGTTTATATAACATTAAGTATAATAAGTATTCAACATTTTCAGCTTCTCCGAGGCAACCACTGTACATGTTTTGTACATATCATTTCATGCCGTAAATAGTGACGTTGGAAACACTGTACGGTCGCAATTGCAAGCCATATTGCCCCTTGGCACTGAACAACCGTTAACGGTTATGCCTTTGTTTCTTGCAGCGGTCAGTGTAAGGCAAATGATGCGTTCGTCCCGACCGACCATGTTGCATGAAGCACAAGAAAGGCTAGTCTGTTGACTGGGTGACATCACTACAAGTCAAGTACTGTAAGCTGTAAGTCCATTTAAAGTCACTGATGTGTTTTTGAAATAAGTTATATGTAATAAATTATTTGTAATAAGTTTATACTATCATACTTACGGCATTAAGGAGAAAAGCATTCGACGTAACTCGTGCATATTTGTATATATGTAGAAAGACATTGTTTTAAAATTAGCTACATGACAACAGTTTTGAAACACTCCACAAAACACTCCACACAAACGAATTCTGTTATAACCATTTATTCAGAATCAGAAAACTTACAATACAACAGTACTGGGAGGTTGGCGTCCTCCCCTCATTGGTCAATGATCAACATTGATGTTATCGTTAGCCGGGTGCTCAGGCTGGATCTGTCAGCTCCATAAATATTGCCTCTTCCACTGCTCTGATAAAGCTGGTATCTTACTGGACTGTGTTAAACTGTGCTAGAAAGTTGAAAGGAAAAATTGACGAGAATTCACAAAGTTTGTACAATTTTCTAGCAAAATTTGCCAATTTTCGTTATTTTTGCATCTGCATGTGATGTCCTTTGAATCGAAATGGCCATGCCATATTCATAGGTTTGATTCACGATAATTTGCAGTGTCGTCTCTGAATATGAAACCAATGCACAATGATTAAAACCTCATTAAAAAGAGATTTACAGGATGTTCCTCATTTTACACCACTTTTGGTCCATTCCCAATTCATTTTACTTTAAAGACATAAAATGTAATTTCTGGAGACAAATTGGAACTGGTTGGTGCATATTCACGTCATTTTTTGAATGCCTTTTTCCAATTTGACACAGTCCTATAAGATACATGTTTAACAGGTGAGATAATACACAACACCACATTTGTAATTATACCAGTAACTATACCCCAAGTAACTTTGTTACAACAGTGGTTTGGCATAAAAACTTCTTTCACCCTTTTTTTTAAAACAAGCCAGCATCATAAATATCATTTTGTACAGACACATAGCAATCAATAGAGTAATAGTATATATTTTTGTTCTTTTTCCAAATATAGACTTTTTTTAGAAACAAAGAAAACTTACTATCTTAGGAAAAGATTTAACGATACAACATTAAGTTTAAGATGTCAACACGTACACCTTCCACTGTTAGACAATGATGAAACAGAACAAGTCTTCTATTTAAGTTACATGTAGGTGAGAACTTTACCAACATCAAGTTATACCACTTCCTTTTTCTTGTTTCTTATGTTCCTATCTATCATACAGTAAAAAAAAACTATGAAACCTATAACTTTACCATCCCTTTGGTTTGGATAAAATCTGACCATCAAATTCTTTGGATTCTTTCATATCTTAAAAACCCTTCTGGTTAAGAAGTATGTAGATATCTGACACAAAAAGAAAGGCTTTGGTATCAAATTTGCCTCCAGAATCTCATTCTTATGAAACAACAGGTTGACTTCTTATGAATTTCAGGTTTCTTGACTAATTGTCTTTAGAAATCAGAGTCTTGTCTTAGAATTAGATACTGGACAATGCCTGAATATACAAACATACCAAACAAAACTTCATATACAGCAGTATCTAAACAGAAGCTCAAATCACTTAACTGCATACACTGGCATCTCAACAAGTGACTTTGTTAAATATACATATTTGTGATAATGGCCTACAGTAAGTGCACAATCCATCTTCCAACGAAAGACTATGTTACACTGTACCAGGTGTCAAAACAATGCACTCTGTGAGAGCAGTAACAAACTTAGGCTATTCCCCCAGACCCCCACCAATATATGATACTCGAAAGAAATGTTTGTACATGTATCCAGCAATAACTAAAGATGGTATTGCACATTGGGCTTTGTTCATTGCGTCTCAACAGCACCGTATAACAACAACTACGTCTTGCTCTACTAATCCTCGTGGTGAAGTGGTTACCCTTTCTTGACAACAAATACAAATCAACAACACCAGAAGTCGTATAATTCACAATTAAGAGCTGTTCCTAGCATCTTCCAGATGGCAAAACTTGGTTCCACCTGGTTAAAAATCAAACTGGCTTTTTAAAACTGTGAAGGAATACATTGTATTACACATAGTCTTTTCCTTACCATCCTTCTAGTGGTAAATTTTTCACACTTCTGTCTGAACACCTTAAACATTACACCATAACCAGCATGGCTTGCCTAGGTTTGTGTTCTGTTTGCTCTCGGCTCTTCAACTTTGTACAAGACGCTGCGACACTACTTGAAATGAATTCTAATTGTCACCCTTCAAACTTGTGGTTAGAAGAGAATGACTTCTGTCCTTACACGACTCCTTTAGGCCATGAACACGTCGTCGTTGTCGAGTTCTTCTTCCTTTATCGTCGTTATCAGGGCTTTCGAGCTCATGTTCTTTGGCAGGTCGACCGATACAACCGACGTCTTTGGTTTGCCCACCTCTGGCTCGGCTCGTAGTCTCTTCACGTAGAGGAAGAGGTAGGCTGGCAGACCGAAGTTGAAGAACGTGAGAACCAGCAAGCCAACATTCATCTGGAGTGGGGAGAAAAGTAGGTTCATGAGTTATTCTTTCCTTCAAAGTCTCCTTCAAAATAAGCACCTACAATTTAAAAAAAAAGCTGCTAGGGGGCTCAAATGTATACCACTTACTCTCCGTCCACTTTTATTCATCTTTTGAATGGCAGATAGGAAGACAAGTTGCCATGTAGGCAGAATCTTATGCTTGCGTCAATGATAAGATATTTGGAGCTATAACTTTTGGTGTCCCCCATATGAGTGATTGCAATGATGTCACGGTGACACAGAGGTGGGCAAAAAGCAGGTGTTTTGATCTGCTAATTTACATATCCATTTTTAATCCAGTCCACTGATGTCCTGATAGTCGCCAGCCGTCAAATACCCTGGATATAAACAAAAGCGATTGCTCGCATTGTACAGTTGTAATAATCCACGTACCCAGAAGGGGTCCTCGTTGAGCGGCCCATTGATAATGGTGAAGATGGGGTACTGTAGGCAGGCGAACACTGCAGAGATCAGCGACTGCAACCCTGTCAGCGTGCCAAAGTGGGTGTGGTGATACCTGAGGGAAAAACAACACAATTTTATCAGTAATAGAGAGAGACTAAAAACTGGAGAGTCAATTTTTTGCATTATGCAACGTCTAGGTGTCATTCCAGGGCATTTTCCTACATCTTTTGGTACATTTTATCGAACATGTTTGTCCCTAATATAAAGTACGCTAATTTAGTCTTACAAACAATTTGACCTTTAAATTAGTGTGTGCGTGCAGTGCAAAAATAAGTATTTCCTTGTTTTAATGCAGCACATGTGAATTTAGTATCAGTATGTTTTGTTACGGATTCTTACAATCTAGTAATAAGTTTACACATGGAGTGGAAACTTACATAGTGGCATACATGGCACCGACTGTTGAATGGATGAACCCTCTGATCAGTGTGTGAAGCAAGAACGTCAGGATCTGCGAGAAGAAAACACAAAATACATCAATTACTGTTTTCCTTCAGTTCAAAATGACATCAGCCATCAAACACTCTGAAATCCTTGCAGCAGTTTTCTTTTCACTGTTTGTTCAAACAGCATACTTAAATCTACACAACATGTTGATATAGCCTGGATACCAGACCCAAGCCCACTATCAAAAATATCTATGGTGTGGACATGATAGATAGTTTTAAGGTCGGTCCACACCATGGATAATTTGGAAATTGGTCTGGTATGCAGGCTAGTATTGACACATTATGTATGATATCAAAGAGTGTCTGTCTCTTTTACAAGCAGTGGTAGAGTAGCCCTTCAGTGACTACACTGATTGAGATCACTTCCACTTTTTTTCAAGACTGACAGTAGGTTGCACATCTTCTCACCTGCAGCTCCAGACTTGGGATGAGGACAGTGACACCAAAGAAGATCATGAGTACGTTGGTGAGAGCGAAGGCCTTCATCACGTTACTGATCTTCTGTAGCTTCACCTTCTGTTGCTGCTTCTGCTTGCTGAGGGTCACGCTGATACTGCAGAAACAGGGGACAATCAGGTTTTGAGTATAAAGCTTCATTGTCTTTGTTTACTTTCCTGAAGAGTTTAGAGCTATAATGTTTGATATTAGTTTAAGAGCTTCAAAGCATAATATTGACAAATGTGTTTTCTTGTAAGACCAGTCCCCATACACAAAACTATGAAAATAATCCTTTCAATAATCTTTTAAAAGATTTTTTAATATCTAAGATTCATTTATCTTACAGTAAAAGGGAAGGAAGATTTTTAGTGATTCAAAATAGCATTTAAAACAATAGTGTAGTACAGCAGTAAATGATACATTAAATTGTGCTGTCACAAATTAGCATTGGAGGGATCGACATGAAAATAAAACCAATGCGGATATGTCCAGATTCACAATGACCTTTTTTCGCCATAGAAATAAAACTGCGGACATTCATGTTCAGATTCACAATATTATCATTACCTTTTTTCGCTGGAGGTGCTGCCCTTCCCAGTGCAAGTGTCATTGAGAAGTAGTGATACAAATGCTTAATTACAGTGTCAATATTGCATTGGAGAGGTTGACATGGAAATGAAACCACAGCAGCTTCACAAATTACCTTTTTTCGCTGGAGGTGCTGCCCTTCCCATTGCACGTGTCGTCGAGAAGTTCCTCCTTGGCACCCTTGGACTTCTTCGGCCTGGTGTTCCAGTCGAGGACGATGCCGATGAGGGGGGCCATGAGGATGCAGGCCATCTGGATCATACCGAAGATGGAGGTATAGATGTTCACTGTGGGGACAGAGAGGAGACAAAACGGTTAGTCTTTCATGTTTACATTTTTGTCTTGTGAGTTGACTTTGGACACAGAAACATGCAGAAAGGAAGTCTTAGAGTAAAAACATGTCAGCATTCGGTAGTTTATTGAAGATTCTGAGTTGTTTCCTTGTAAGGATTTTAACAGTATTGCAAACAAGGCTTAAATCCCCCTCAATCTTGAGAAACATCTATCTCTAAGGTAAAAAGAAAAAAAAAATGATACAGGCAATTGTTGAAAATTAAATGCTTCGTGATATTTGTTGGTATATATACTAAAAAGGATGATAGTAAAGATGGTACCCACTAGCAAACCCTAACAGAGTTTTTTTTTTTTTTTTATTGGAAGTTGTTGAAAGCCATTTACAAGTGGCCATTCCTATCATTATTTCATCATCTTCAACATAATGTCATTGGTAGCATTCTTAGTGTTTGCCAAAGTGCATCTGGGAATCTCAGTATACAGTGCAAGCTATACTATAGAGTATAACAGATACAGTATTCCGCAGTGTGTATCAAAGTGTACATGAAAGTGATAAGCCCGTGCAGAATTTAAGTTAAGATCGAGCCCTTCACCTACCAATATATTGGGCTCCTATTTTGATTCGCCAAGCCCAGAAGCAGCATATATAGTGGAGGGGAGGGGGGTGTAGAAGGAAAGCATTGATCGTTAGAACGTCAGGCATGAAGAAATCACCACAGCATGATCATTCAAGGACACAGTCAAGAAGCATTGTCCCCAAGCAGATTTATTTGTGGTATAAGGCAGTATCCAAAGGGCTACAATGGTATCCAATTGTCGGCCAGGAATCTGTGACCAATTGGATACCATTTGGGACACACATTTGCCACTGGTATATCTGCTTGGAGATTAAGAAATGCAGTCAGTATTGGATAAAGCCACCATCCCACACAACATCAATAAAGGATCACACCAGGGTTGTCTCAAGTTTTGACATTTTATTTTTTTTTTACATCCCACCAAGGACGTTATATGAGATATATGTAACGTCCTTGATCCCACTCATTACTTGCAAGCAAATTTTGATTGGGTTTGCAAATAATGATTTTTGTTTTCGTATGTGTCAGCTTACAAAAACACATTTTCAACAGTTTCATATCAGATTTTTTGGATGGACGCAATTTAAGTTTTATCCATTCCAAGAAGAAAATTTCCATTCTATAGCCCTGGTCAAGAAGCAGTCAGTATTAAAGTCACCATCACACAACAAATAAGTGATAAATTTAAGTTTATTTAATTTCATGCATTTGGGATAAAGCAGATGTGGGCAATTAGATATAGTTTATTCAAGTCCATAAGCATGAGGTAACAGTGAGGTGAAGAGAAGGTAATGTTAAGTGTTAGTTTGATACATGCAAGCTTCTTTTCAGAGTAAAGAAAAGACTGCATTATTATATCATCAAAAAAATCTTTACAGGAGGTATGATTCATTTTTACTGTAGATTCATTTGTTTTTGCCAAGACATAATTAAAATCAAAAGAGGAGTTTTTTTAGCATGTCTACAAGTTTACAGCTGAAATAATTCTGTAGTACAATTAGTAATACATCAGTGGAGTGGTCACATGAGTGGAGTGAAATCCATGAAAAATTAAAGATTTGTGGTATCTGCAGCCAATTTCTTGTCTTCACAACAGTAATTAAAATGAAACTGAGCGCAGACAGGTGCAGTCTTAGAAGCATGTCATTTGCCACGCCTCAAAGAGGAATCGAACAAAGTCCAGAGGAAACAGTAATTTGTAGGTGGCGGAAGAGTAAACAAGATGCCATGATCTTGTGTGTGATAGAAAGTCGGCATCTTTCATGTCTCAGTTCTCTTATATAATTAACATGAGGTCTGTTTGAGTTGGGCTGTCTGTAGGTCGGCTCTTACACAATGAAGTCTGATTTAGGAATGAAAGACAAACACAGATGTGGTCTACGTGAGCATGCGTTAATCAAAACAGCAGTCTGCTGAGATTCCCCACTTCTTTTTCATATATCAGTACTACAAAAAGGTCTCGTCAAAGGAGTTGACTTGTACTGTCAAATACAACCTCCACAGAAGGACCACTTTTTGTTGGTCCCTTTATGACAGATAATTTTACAATTGAAGTGCAGTTATATATTTTGTATATACAGCTTTACAGGACAGAAGCCAGATTCGTAGAGCCTGCAAATGATTGGGTCACATGCCCAAACCAGGAACAAAAAAATACAAGTGCACTTGATGATGCTCTTGAACATTTTCCACATTTTGCGTGCTGTCATTTTTTACGTTTTGTCTTTTACATACTTTTCTTTCCGGCAAACTGCCTGCCCCGGCACCAGTTTGTAAATGTGACCCTAGCATAAGGAGCGGCTAATACATCTAGTATCTTCTGACGTTCATGGTGCAAGTACCCACCTTTGGAGCTGTCTGCCCCCGACACTCTCCCCAGCATCTGGCTCAGCGCTCCAATGAAGAAGATGAGTCTGAGCTGTCCGATGCACATGGTGACCACGCTCCACATGAATGCCATGGTGCAGATGCTCTTAGACAGGGGCGGGATAGCTGCAACAGGATGGGCTAACGTCAGCACAAGAGCCGACCAGAAAAAAAGGTGCCAGAAGGGAGCCAGTGTTAGTGTGGAAGGTGAAAATAAAATAAAACCAAGCATGGATAAGTATGCAGTTACTGTGCTAGCCTGGGTTGTTTCCAGGACTTACACAGGCAAGCTCCTTGGCTTCAGGGTCAACATGCCCCTCCAAAAAATTTTGCCAGAGTCCACCATGAGTTTAGGACCTAACTCAAGGGGCTATAGCAGAATTTCCTTAGAGGCATGCTGGCTCTGGAGCCAAGAAGCTGGTCTGTGTAGGCCCTGGAAACAGTTTGGCATCCAGGCTAATTTAGTAGTGAAACAGATTTTTCTGGTGCCTAGCTGAGGATCACAAGATAAAAAGTTGTTTTAAATGATGTAAGTGTATTTTTTTATACACTTCGTTAACCTTCGTCCTAATGCATGACCTTGTACCAAATAACATGTTTGATACTTAAGGCTGCTTCAGTAGGGGGAAGGGTACATATCTTGGATGAATATGATTTGTGCTACACAGAAAAATCTGTTTCAAGACTGCATGGTGTTAGCATTAGTAGAAGAAAAATTAAGGTAAATTATGATTAGAAAAATGATGAAAGTAGTGATGAAGTGAGTGAGGATTGGCTCTTTTGAAAATTTGTGCACATAGGAATTAATGAAGATGAAAGTTTAAGAGTACATCAGAGAGAGTGGTATGAGGCTCATATGTGATCACATTGTTCATATTTCATTGATACAAATTATACTTTCTTACACATATTCATTACATTAGAAGAGGCAATAAATGTTAATTAATAAATCAATTCTATGAAATCACAAAACTACAACTATTACTATGTCTAGACTTTAGATAAAATGTAAACTTGATTGCTTTAAGTTACAAGGGTGAGTCAAAAGGTAGGGTTAGGGCTGGGGTTAAGTCATCATCGGTTGTGATCATCTTGGAATCAACTCAGTTGTTCAGGAAAGATACAAGAAGCATCTACAATGTCATATGTCATATACATGAACATGTAGGAATGAGATCTATCCAACCCTCACCATTGTCCACAGAACTGTAGTCCATCTCCAGGTTGAGGTGAGAGGTCATGGTGGGGCCGCCCTTCTCGTCGATGCTCAGTCGTCGCCCCACTGTGGTCACCATGCCATAGAAGTGCTTCCCTGTCAGCTTGTGGTGAACACCGAATGGTCTGAAGAAAAAGCACAGTATACAATGTAAGAAATCTGATACTGAGGGCAACTACCTTGTAAAAGTGGAACAAGAATGCAATGTTGTCAAGTAATGTCTTTTACTTATCAAACATATAAAGTACTGTAGAATCATTTATTTTTGCCTAAGAGGGGAAAGGAGGTCGTACTTTCTCTGCAATTGATTTTGTGGTATGAGGTCACTGCAATATCCATTGTTTTTTAAGACAGCATATCTATGGATATCAAGTAGACTGATGGTGGTTTCAAACTGCAGTTCTTATTTCAATTTGAAACCACTGTCTATCTTGATGCACTATTTTAAAACTACGGATATAGGTTACCCCGCGGATAAAGGTGAACTAGTGTTACATTAAAACTTACCTAAATTTGATTCTGAAGTCCATCTCCTCAGGCCCGGGGATGGGTTCCTTCGGCACATTGAAGTAACAGTTCAGGATGACGAAGACCATCAGGCCAGCGTAGCAGAAGAACAAGGTGTCAAACGGGATGCCCAGATCATACAGACCCTGAAGGAAAAAATATAGCAGAGGTTTATAGAAGTTTCAAGTCATGTCCAAGTGTTATATTGTGCTAAGTAGTGTTAGTATTGATCATTACATTAAATACTGGATACTATTTTAAATATGGTAACTACAAATAAAACTGTAGTACAGTTTATACATATCTACAAATAGAATTGTAGCTACAAATGAATCAAATAAATGTTACACTTGCTAAAAGGACAACTAATAGTATTCCTTTATTAGGTACAAAGTTTTGTCCTTGAAAGCAAATTGATTTTCTATCACAAGTAACTTATTGGACACTGAAATTGTTGATATTTGGACTTTGTACTTTTATTTATACTGACCTTCATTGCAGGGAAGACGACAGCAGAGGAGGCGTAGGCTCCCACAAAGAAGCTCATCATCGTCCCTCGCTTGTCGCCGAACAGGTTGGTGATCTGGAAGCCAGTGAAGACATGGACGATACCGCTCATGCCGTTCAACGACACCGCGGGGAACAGGAGAATGGACATCTTGGCTGAAAACAGAGACAAAAAAGTATACAAGTAAGTATCAAGTTATTACTTTAGATACGAGTACAAACCTACAAAGATGCAATGCTTCTGGATGCTTCTTGGGATCACAAAGACCATACCTCAAATACTAAAGTACAGAATACTTTAAGTCAAGCAAAACATCAGTCCGTACAAAGACATTCCAACCACCGCATGTCGACTTCTATCATGTTACAAATGAACCGAAAAGAAACTTCTCTAGTCAAAGGCTCCCTTGGAAATCAGTTTTTTTGAAAACTGAAGGGACTACCTTACAAGATTATTAAATAAATGAATTTAAAAAAAAGTTACACTTACTTCTCGATGCAATTGCAAACAGTACGCTGGATAATCCGAACATGGCGCTGCCAACCATCCTGAGGTTTCGCGAACCGAACTTATCCATGAACATCCCCAGAGGAAAGGTCATTCCACTGAGTAAGAAAGATCCGATGGTGTAGGCCAAGTTCAATCTTTCGTCCTGAGCGATACAGCCTTCCTCCTCCATGGGCAGAATGACAGTCATGTTGTCGGTGATGTTGGCATCGGTGATGTTGAGGTAGTCAATATTGTCTGCAGAGGGAGAGAAGAAAGGTCAATGTTACTAGTGATGCCCCCTACCCACTTTTGAAAGAACTACACTAATGAAGAATCTAAAAAAAAGTGCAATTGTAGTAATGGCTTACACTTACAGGTTTAAAAAACACTAGTGGCACAAGGCTGAATTATAATCTTGACAACTTGAAGGGAAAATCCATGTTTGAAAAGAAGCCAGAACATTTAAATGTTGAAATGAATAGCATTGATTTCTTTTCCATGATGTATAACAGATCAAATTCCTTTTGTCCTTCCTAACGAAGGCTGGGAATTACAGAAGCCCCAAATCTCAAGGTCTTCTTTTGCGATGCACAGATTGTTGTATGACGCATGACAGCCAAGTATGACCCTGACAGGGAGGTAAATTATGTCTAGAAATCCTGATCCCGTCTCATCCTCCTTTTCCAACATGGAGAATCCTTTGATGACAACAGCGATCCTTATTATCACCAGCCAGACAGGGAAAAACCTCTCATTCTGAACTCTCGCACAAAAGTTTAAACAAGTCTGACTCCTTTCTACAATGAGGATGATCCACCTTGTTCGTTTTAGTGGCTTTTTAAGTGACAAATTTTCCGGTTTGTACCGATCTGGCAGCTCGTCAACTCAATAGTTTAGTCTGAGGGCAGACCCTGAAGTTAAGGGTTG
Organism: Branchiostoma floridae; assembly: GCF_000003815.2. Taxonomy (NCBI): domain Eukaryota; kingdom Metazoa; phylum Chordata; class Leptocardii; order Amphioxiformes; family Branchiostomatidae; genus Branchiostoma; species Branchiostoma floridae. Next base: position 18,015,550 of record NC_049989.1, on the reverse strand, counting down.
TAACCTTTGATTTCAGCGTCACTGCAGATGTTAGTTACTTTCAACAGAATGATCAAGTCCGTAGCAAATGTCTGAGTCTCTCTGTCGGCTTCGTGATACAAGGATTTTACATGGGATTAGGGATGCTCTTGATTTCTACAAAGATGCAAACTGTGTCCAAATGTCAGGGTCCACATTAGCTAATCATTAGAAAGGTTAAATAAGGTGAGAGCATCTGTTTGTAGGCTGTCTGCTTCATGAGGGTCTGCATGGGGGGTTCTGACAGCGCTTTACACTGAATTCAGAAAAATATTCTACGTATCTCACTGAAATCAAGAAAGGAAATGACGTAAAATTTGGTCACCCAACTTTCAAGACAGCTTTCCCTGCAAATTACGGGACTCAAAATTGGTTACACCATACAGAAAAAGACCATCCAGAGACCCTCTTTCACTACATTGCTTTTAATGAGGACCACAACCTTTCCTTCTCTTTCAGTGAAGTACAAATTCTCTTTCAGTGAAGTACAAAAAGTAATCTTCCTGATTTGATTCAACCAACTTCGTTTGCGTCACAACGTGCGTGTGGCATGTTAGCCCTAAAGGCATTCTTATCCAGCCTCATCAAATTAGCCTTAACATCCATTATAGGATAGTCAACCACAACCAAAAGTTTCTTTTTGCCGTCTAGCGTAAATTTTACATTGTACTTCAAGTCCTAAAGTAGCATTGTTATCCAGCCTTATCAAATTAGCATTAATATGCATTATAGTATAGTCAACCACAACCACAAGTTTCTTTTCGTAGTCTAAGCCTTTTACTTGAACTTCAAGTCCTCCATAGAGCAGTAGACGGGACATTTGCATGACCAACGGGCTGTGGGACTTATATTTGCATAACACAAAAGCTACCAGACGGGACAATAAAGCATTCAGTTTGAAATATAGGAATTGTCAATATGTGGTTTCATTAGGATTTCGTTCTGACAAAAGGTTCTTGAAGCCTGGAGGGTGGCTTAACAAATAAAGAAGCTGTAGGGGAGCGACTCAGAAGGGTTGCAGCTGAACCTAGTGGGCGAAATGCCAAGAAGGGAAGTACGTCACCACAGATTTATACCTTGGAGCAAGTCTTGCTGTTTCTTAGGGTCAAGGAAATTTCAAGATGTGAAGAAAAACATGTCAGTCAAGAAATTCAAGAGGAAAGAAAACAAAGTCTGCTTGAATTTATCATAGTTTCTGCAATTTTTTTACTTAACTGTTTGAGAGTTTGGGTAAATAATTGTAAATTCATTATCCTTGTGCCATGTTGGCAATTGAGAAAAGGGGGCTAGTATGATATATAAATATATATATATACCATAGTATATAAACACAACTCGTCAATGACGAAAGATGGTGGATGGTGGAAACGTTTGACCATTTCCAAAATCATATCCAGTTGCTTGCCTTGAGTAACTGCTTTTTGGCATACAACTCAGGTGACCTTTATGTTATTACCACTTGCAAACTAAGAAGAAAAACCACTTGCGATTACGAATGACATTAGAAGGCTCACTAATGAACAGCACAGGCCAGTGGTTCGTTCAGTCATGTAGATTCGTTGAAAGGAGAAAGTGGTAAACTGTAAGGATAATTGTTCGTACATGATTTGAACACAATGGTCTCAGAAGAAAGACAGAAAATGGGAAACGCAACTTGAAGTCGTATTCAGGTAACTTTTTTTTTTGCTTCTAGCTTGCCTGTGACATGTCAAGAAAGTGGTACACCATATGGGTAGTAATTCTTCACTCAGGATTGGAACACAATGGTATCAGAGGAAAGATGGAAAACAGGAAATTTGAGGAAGTAACGCAAATTGAAATGGGTATCAAGGTTTAACTGTTTTAGCCTCCATAGCAGGCTCTCCGGGCCTTTTTCTGTCTTTTTTTGGCTCATAATACACTTTTGCTGGCCATTTCTTTCTGTACTGTGTCGCCTCTGTACTGCCACCCAATCAGTTGGAAGCGCTTGAAGTGGGTACTCAGGTAACTGTTTTGCTTCTTGCCTGCCTGAGACATGTCAATCACTGTCCAAACAGGCTTATCAGTTTCCAGGAAAAATCAGCTAACCCAGCATCTATTAAACTCCCCGACAAACGAAAACAGTACAGTGTGATTGTAATGCAAAAGTTGCTCAAAACATGCTAAATCGACTGCCACTCAATGTGACCTACTTTCGCGATGCGTATTCGTCACTCCATTGAGCAAGCACTGGGCTCAAAAGCGGACCGTTCTGCATAAATAAATACTAAATTGTTTACGAGGAAGGGGATTGGTCAGGTGCTGTCACACCACGGCTCCGCAGGAAATTCAGTACGCTAGATGTACTCCAATATACCTGTGCTGTCAGATATTATGTTGATAGCTTGTTTCTCATTTAACAGAAATTGATGTAGTTGAAAACATTTTGTGTTCACCGAGACTCCCATAGTACCCTGTGCTATTGTGCTAACCTTGTGGTTACTTTTGGCAGGCAAGTTGATGGCAATTTGCCACCTTTTTTTCCAAACTTTTAAAAGAAATCAGGTGGTGCATTGGCAAGTGCTGGCGCCAGTGCAATGGTGCCTATTCACTGTATGTTCGCCTTATCAGGCCAACAGGCGCCAACGTACTGCAGTCAAGTAAGATACCCATCTCCCTTCGATTTCAAACCACTGTACTCGTAGCACACTAGCATAGCACTTTGGTTATGTCCAAGTGCCTTACAGAACAGATTTACACAATCTTGTACAATACATTATAGAGACAGAGAACTTTACAGGGAACTAAGAAACGAGAAGAAGCCGAACAAATGTACTAGACTAGTTTTAGAATCCATGTTTTAGATTAGTATTAGAACTTTAGAAGCCATGTGTACTGTATTACTACCCTTTGTATCTATATGCCTGTACTAGGCCCGATCTGAGGGCATGAATGCGCAATAAAGGCTATTACTTATTACTATAAAAGCCCTGGTATTATATAACTACATGCACTCTGGCTATGTCCAAGAGGAAGAGCCTTTTTAAATTACAGCATACTGATTTACAGTCCAGCATGTGCCTATCAGTCATCAGTCACACATGGAGAAGATAAACAAGATTAGATTATCCCTGGGACTAACTGTTTAGATCCCACAGAGAAACCAACTGTCACCCTGGCCTGTCAGGGAAGAAAAATGACTTAGGGCAGATCCTCAAGGGGCTTGGGGCAGAACTTATTATTTTGGCACTGGGGCTACTTCTTGCTTCAACCAAATAACCTGCACAAACCCAACACAGACAGTAGGCTACTTCTAAGAAACTTCTGTTTTGTATTTATTCTGCAGCCTTCTCTCAGTTTTGCCAAGGTTGCTGGACATCAAGACACTCAATCAAAGTTTAAAGAGTTAAAGGACAGAACCTTTTTTTTAAACAAATAAACCCTTTAAAACAAGGTGAAAACTTTGCAAACTTCTAACAGAGGGAATGATGGGGCCTTTCTTGAATATATATATATCAAGAAACATACATCATAATGCAGCAAACATTAAGAGAACAAAAAGTCAACTTCATCGATTAGTAACTACGGGATACAAAGGAACGCATACACATATGTTCTTAAGACCTTGAAGGGTCTGTTACCTCGAAAGGTAAACAAGAAGTCAGTTTGTGATCTTAAGTGTTGAAAGGTGAGTGACTCAAGAGAGGCCCCACAGACTGGGGCTCTTAATTCTGACAGGTGAGATTGCCTTACAGGGTTTCTGTCAGCCCATTGGACAGCTCAGGGGGAGGGTTGTAGGCACTGCAAACAACAACACAGGCCTGGCCAGCCTGCTTATCTGGCTATGGGCAATACTTGGGCAGCCGAAAGGTAGATGTTATCGTAGGTAAACAAAAGTGTAGAGTTTTGTCTCTGGACTCTAGCCAGGACTGACAAGAGTGTCCAGGGACTAGAGGCAATAACAGGCTGGACTAGAGGAAAATGACACTTGTGAGAGAGATTTGTTTTTGTGAGAGAGATGTTGGAGAAGTTGGACTGTCAGGGAGGTTGTGCTACACAGTCTCTAGCTGTCAGGCCTCACATGTGGAAGGAGCTTAATTTTATGGGACTTGACTGTCATGCAACTTTCAAGAATAAGAACCATCAACATGTACTGGACCAAGTCTAATCTTTTTCATAATTCATTCTTCGACATTGTTATGTTTCATTGGTATACCACCTGTTTTTGCAACTCAAACTTGTTTTCAGTTTAATTTTTTCTTGGGTCTCTTAAAGCTGTAACAGGATACTGGATAGTATACATTTTTTTTTAAATTCAACTTGATAAAGGTAATGGAGGAAATTGGCATTATGATAGAAAACAGTACTTATAAGATCATCTTTTGTTTTGTCCACAAAGACAAGTGATGTACAATGGTTTAGCTACATCAGAGGGCCTTGTCGATAATCATATTGATGAACAGATGCCACAAATTACAATAATTATTACTTTCCATGTCACAAAACATGGGTGAACAGTCCCCTTTTTCTATCATCTTCACCATTCTGTAAATAATATGTTCCAAAACCTCTAATCTTAAAAGTAAGGCTAGTCAAAGGAATTCCACATGAGGAAAAAATAACAAATTATTCAATTTAAATTGCAATAAAAAAATTCAAAATTATCTACACTAAAAGTCCTAAACATCTGTAACCTTTGAGATTAAAAACTCGAGTATTTCAAATCATCTGTAGGCATCAATAAGCATTACAGGTTTACTCCTAACCCCCTTACACAGCCTCCCTATCTATTTAGACCCAAATCTGCCCAGCAACAGCCTTGGTCAGCGGAGAATAACAGCCTCACTCTGGTGCTCATTATGCATAATGTCCCATTCTGCCATATAGGAAAGAAGATTGAGAGTTGTTTTTCAGCAGGCTGAGCCTCTATCTAATTGACAGGCCCAAATTACTCCCTCGGGCATGAAATCAGGTGGGCATGAGAAATTGCTGTATCAGCAACATCTTTTCTGAAAGCACCTGGTGAGGTAGAATGACGTCCTGGCCCTTTAAACGGAATCTTGTGGAAAATTCTTACAATGGATTCTGTGGTGTGGGGAAACAGATTGGCAGTCAGATAATAGCATTTTGGACCAAAGTGTTTGAATTCTATTTAAGTTGCCACAGTGAAGTTTTTGTTTTTAGTATCCTGGGGGCCTGACTTGTTCTTGCATTAGCCACTGTCCATACATCTAGGTTGCTAAAACATCAATCTAAAATTTGGCATGGTGGATAAAAACTCTACTGAGAAAAACAAGGTTGACCCCAGGGTCACTTGAGGATAGCTGCCAACTTGAGGTGAAAGACAGGACAAGGTTTGGTTGTATTGCATATCCAGTAAACTAACTCATCTTTGTGATGTAATATAACACACCATCACCAGGTTTGTATACAGTAAAAGCTGATTTATTTGATCACACCTGGAAGGACCCCTATTCTTAATCTTATCATAATCATATTAATCATCTGGAAGCGATCTATAGCCAGAGAACCAGTATTATTTCTTTCTAAATACATGAGGTTTTACGAACTTTTAACAAAACTTTTTTTTGAAACAAAACAAATCATATCAGCAAAAATCTCAGATCAGAAGACAAAGAGATCTACAAGTATCACAATCCACAAAGCTCTGTGTGAGTCTGTCTTTTGTAAACTTTTTAAAGTTTGTCTTCATAACAGTATCACTCACAGTCCCTTCACAAATGCAAATGGTTCACTTTAAACTGACATGAGTCTCTGAAACCACAAGAAATCTCAAGAAGCTCAAACAAAGCTTTCTTCTTAATGCCCATGGGACCAGCCAAAGCAACTAATGACTACGCTCAGGTGGGTATTTAAAAAAACAGTTTCACCATCATCCTGTGGCCTTTTATATGTAAAGGTCATTTCTTGCCTTGCTATGGCTACAAAAGAGACCTCCGAACAAACAGTAATCCAAATCTGTGACCACAGAAAAATCAACTTCACCGCCCAGTTTCCCTTTAAATCCTAACTGCTGAGGGTAGCAGCTTTTGCGTCATGAATATTCAACAACTTCCTTATTTGGTGACCATCCGAGCCCCTTGAGTGAGGTGGGCATACAAGGAGGTAATTGTCACCGCAAGCAAGGTGTGTTCTTTGTCGAAACAACACGTTGGCCAATCGGGTTACAGCATGGCTAGGTAAGAATGTTACCCGAGAAGTTTGTTCAGCGAGTCATCGGGTTTCCCTGTCTGGACATGCCCCTGCTTTTTAAATGGCACCCAGTCTTCTACCTTTACGATGTCTATGACATTATGATGAATAAGATTTTTAGTGTGAAATTCACAACACTTTCTGTTACAAGCAATGCAAGAACAGCAAAGAACACACAACATAAACTTTGTTACTAAAGGGAAATCTTAGTCCCACAGCGTCTGAACCCAACACAGGAGTGACAGGACTATTCCTACAAAGCTCTTATAAAGTTATAAAGAAACAAAACTTTGTAAAAGCAGTGAAAACTTGTACAAAACTTCTATAGCCTGTACAAGGACCACCTGACAAATGTGACCACTTTTTGGTAGTCCCTTAGATAATTTTTACCTTTGATACAAACATTAAGAATCCTGTCTTCAGCGACCACCTGTTCACATACTCCAGATTTTACTGGTCCACTGGGTGGTCTTCTTAGGCAGGTTTGTACATGGCCTGCTCAATTTCATACAGACATCTCCTCAGTATTACTATTAGCTTGGAGTGCAGCCTTGTTCGCTTTAGTCCGCTCCCGAAAGGCCAAGTACAAACCACCAACAGCGACGTTCGGGAGCGGACTAAAGCAAACAAGGCTGGACTCCAGGCTACTCAGTATAAGCAAGGAGGCTAGAAAAGAACCTCATTGGTGGTATAAGGGAATTGTAAGGAAATTTCCTAATGTTGAACTACAGTCCAAGACAAGATCTTGCTCCTTACCATGGCCAGAGCAGAGCTCCAGGTAAATTCCTTCCTTTTTGAGCATGAGGACGAGCGACCCCCAGCCCAGGAGGACGGCTGAGAAGAGAAGGTTCTCCAGAATGGCAGTGATGATGAGCCAGTAGCGTCGCCGCTGCGCCGTGAACAGACAAGGGGCCATCTTGCTTGTGTTTTTTTCTTCCTATCAACTCCTGAAACAAAGGAAACATGATTTGCTACAGGCTTTTGCTATAAAGGAAGCTTTAGAAACTGTGTTGTATACGAAACTACTTTCCAAGTAGAACTTCTAGAAGGTAAGATCTGGCCGTTTTTGATGTCTTTTTTTTTTTGTGTTTTTGTCGGACTTTCCATGTATTTTTTCAGGCCCTAGGTTTTCTTTTTCTTTCCTAGGCTTGTTAGTAAAAAAGAAAACCGGACAAAATAGCCCGACAAAAGCACCTGAAAAGATGTTAAAAACAGCCGGAGTCCAACCTCTGCTTGGACAGAAAACAAAAGTTTGCCTCTTTCAGTAGTAGTCTTTTACCTCCGTCTTTTCTTTACTGCACAACTGGACAGGTTAACCCTTCTGGTTATCTGCAAGGTCTTTTGTTTTTCAAAAGCTCACCTGCCTGAACCACTGCCTAAGGCAACCAATCAACATGCAGCTTACATTCATGATTGTTGTGTGTCATACATATGGTGATGTCGCAACATGCCCAAGTTGGTAGACTGGATGACAGACCCCAGCCCGATCTTAATTGTACCTCTTTCAACAATAGATCTATCGTTCTGTTTACCACAGTCTAATTCAGGGGGGACTTTTGTAGAATTTTCTAGGGAGCATTTTGGCCCTAGAGCTGGCCTGTATAGGCAAGCCCTAGAAACAGTCTGACATCCAAGCTACCAATTTGGTATTGCTCTAATGCTAGTTAATTGGCGACCTGTTCTGACACCTTCTTTAGATTAGTGATGTTGTCTTTTCAAATGCAGTTAAGATTTCAGTCCTTTGAGCCATAAAATTTAGATTGGTCTTAATGACACAGGTAAATTGTAGGCTTCTAGTACAGATGCAAATTTGCCAGACACTTTGAGGTTGATAATAGTTAATACCCTGGACTTAACTTTTTTATGACGGTAAAATATTGTCTGTATGAAAAAGTAAGGAGGAAATAGTTATTTCTAGTGGGATATGGATTTTAACAAGGCAAGAAGAAAATTCATCTATTCATTACTTATGAACCTCCGTAACTGTAACTTGTCACCTTAATTGCTAAATCGCATTATAACCTCTGAAGATAGCATCCATGAATCCAAAGTAAAATGTTCCCTTTTAACATTAGAAATACCAAATGAATCGTTGTTTACCATCTTCCATAAAATGTACCCAGGTTGATTATTTCCTTTTGAGTGAAAACAGCTGTTATTCTGCTGCTGACTGCACAATGCACCTATCAGGGTTGATGGATGTGTTTTTGTGCCTCCTTTTGTGATCCTACATAAAAACTAGCTTGGTCAGCAAAACCCCTCAGCAACAACAAGCGACTTTAGCTAGCTTCTCTTCTCTTATGGTTGTAGACCTCTTTGTCACTTTGTCTCCCCTCGAAAAAGGATTTCATTCCCACACTCCATACTTTTCTATTTCCTAAAAGTAAAACTAGCTGGGTCAGCAAAACCTCTCAGCAACAACAGACGTCTTTGGCTAGCTTCTCTTCCCTTTTGGTAGTAGACCTCCTTGTAACTTTGTCTCTCCTCAAAAAAGGATTTCATCCCTAAACTACATCATTTTCTAATGTGTAGTGTTGCCTAAAAGTAAAACTAGCTGGGTCAGCAAAACCCCATAGCAACAACAAACATCTTTGGCTAGCTTCTCATCTCTTTAATATGGTGGTGGTAACGTTAGACCTCTTTGAAAAATTCCTTTTTGAGGAGAAACAAAGTTACAAAGTCCTCCATTCCATCATTTTCTAGTCAGTAAAAGTGTTTTTTCCTGGGTTCTTTTCGTACATGATAATACATGGTAAAAGACTTCTCTCCTCAAAAAACATTTCCATGTATTTATCCATGAACTACTACCCAGAGGGTCAAGTATTCATATCATAAGGTGGCCCTATTTTTTAACATCACAAACCAAGGAAATTTATAGATAAAGAACAATGTCCTTGCTCAAAATCATTAAGGGCTTTCAGAAGTCCCACGCTGCCATCGAACATTTTTATTGAGCGAGTCCGGAAAAGCCGTTCGCACGCAAGCCCCTTTCTTTTGTTGGACCTAGGGCCAAGATAAGGTAGCTCAAGTCTCAGATTCGTCTGGATAAAAAAGGGGAAGTTCGTTGTGGGATGGCCACGGGCGTTGTGGTGGGGGAAACCGCCAGGTCTTATCGTGTTCGCCAGCTGACTGCCAGCTGGTCATTAATATTCAAAGCGATGACGTACTTGTTTTTCAGTTCGGGGAGCGCTGTGAGAGCTCCCTTGGCGCCGCAAGTGGTCGGCTCTCCCAATACCTGACCTAGATTTGGCTGTCAGATCCAGCGGTTTCAGTTACGTCTATCCAAAAGTTGCAATCACACTTCAAGTAAAATTAAACATTTAACGTATGTATACAACTAATGTACATGTATGTTATGTAAAATCAAACACAGCAGGCTACACCAGCTCTTTTTGAATCAGAAAACGTATGCCACTTAGGATGTTAACGCAAGATCTGACTTGTACCTAAAAGTAAAACCCCGCTGCATATGTATGGTAAAAGTAAAAGTTTAACGATTTCTAACGGAGCTTAGAAAAGATTTCAAGGCCGGACAATCCAACTGCGCAGGACAATGCTCTTTTAGAAGGGCCCGTTGAAAGAATATAGCGGTGCAACATCCTTATATAATGTCCTTGGTTGTCGCGACACCGTACTGACAACTTATGCCTCCATCCCCTAGCTAGACGCTCAGTCCTGAATATTGGATTCGGTGTCTATTGTGAACGACAAGGTGTACGGTTTCACGGTTCAGTGGCTTTGGCCGGCTCTTGCATCATACCGCCGGGAGCGGTCTAGTGCTGCGGTTTTTTACCGGGATTATTTTTACGCGCCCATTCCCCAATCCACGAACGAATACATACCGCATATCAAATCTGCCCAGAGTTCTTCAATTTCAAACCAAAGACTGGATGCTAAGTGGGCTGGGGGTTACAATATACTGTCCAGTTGTCCTAGTTGCCATGCTTACGTTGTAACTTGAGAAGACGGGGAAAACACCCCTGTCACGTTTCACCCACTCACTGATCACTCCGTTTCACTGTGATGTCGAAATCATCTCACTCGACTCGATGAGTCAGAGACCGGGTGATGAATCCACGTGCTCCCTTTTTGACCCCACGTTTCCCAACATTCTGTCAATCTCTACGCCATTTAGAGTATATTTTTCGACAGATTCTCTACTACTCTACTCTAAATTTATCACGATTGAAAGTTTTCTGGTGATGCAACGTAATCTAGGGTAGCGATCTGTGTGGCACAAACAACTCGAAAGTATGGCCATTATATCCAGCCAAAGGTTGTGAACAAATGTCCTGTTTGGTGCAAATAGTTGCCCGCCTTTGCCCCCCTTTATCTAAAGCAAAGCTTGATAAGCGAGAACCCTTCGCCGTACCCTGTACACAACAGTTGTACAAAGGAAGGGGACAGATAAATAGGTATCTGTACCTCTACCTTGCCTCAACACAATAGAAGTGGACTACCAGTGTCCGATATAGTTTCCATACGAGAGGACGTTGCGATATACTTTGGCTACCTAAAAGGCTTGATGTTCGTACAAATTGTTTCCAGGTGGTTGTAATGATTATAGATGATCGTTAGCGAAGATTACGAGTTAAAATGTCAGGGTCTTGAAAAATGGCTCCCTGCCCGAATCGCCCGCCATTTTTCATACTGACTGCTGTCAGTCACTCAACTGGAAGCGTTAAGCTTAATACCATCGCCGCCGGCACCGGTATCAGTATAAAATGTAACTAAGGTTTGGATTTGGTGGAATAACGTGAAATTAAGACATCTGCTGGGCCTGGCTGTTAAAATGTCATTTCAGATGCCCGATCCCTCTACTCTGTAGAGTGTCAATCATATGTTCACACCGGCCGTGTTCGCCGGTTGCACCGTATGATCGCCCCACCAAAATCCCGGTCTGCAATTCGCTACAATACTTTATAGCACTGAAAAGGGGTAAAAACACAAAGGAAATGCTTACCTTGTATTAGAAACAGCAACAAAATTCTCCTTCAGTACGAGGCCGCTTTCCTTTCCCTGCCGAAATACACCTTTCGACACCCCTCGCGTCCGGCACTGTACTCACTCGGACTTACACTAGGCAAGTGGGCTCCTCCAAGACATGGGGCTGGACACATACGCTATACCGCCGGGCGCTGATGTAATCCCCCTCATTTATATTCACAGCTGACAACTAGGGTGCGCGGTCTGATTGGTTGACTTTGTGGGCGTCGTCCCTGTTGACCAATAGGAGGGCGTAATTTGTCCCTGCGTGAAATTCTGACCAATGGATGTCCCGTGATGGGCCAGGCCTTTGTGACACCCCCGCAAGGACTCGCTCCAGCGACGGGCCCCGGTGCGTGGATTGCGCAAGTCGCGCGATTTGAAAGCAGAGTGTGAAAAACAAGTTATGATGGGGTTCTATGGAGAAAATGGCCTGTTGTTTCCTGTTGATGTTGTTTTTGCACTAAAGAAACTACGGGAAGTATGTATCGGGAAACAAATAGGTCGACTGCGTCGACTGTTGTTCTATGTACAGCATGCTAGTAGCGGTATCCTAATTCCTATTCATAGCGACTGGTTCTGTGCCAGCAACCCAAAGGTGACTGTTAAAAAATATACTAGTATCCTTCAGGTTTTCAACCCTAACCTTCTGTCAGAAATTCTTTAATTTTGTGTATCTTTTTTCTACGTGTCCCTGGTCAAAAATTAACTGCTGTTACATGTTGCCAGAAGCAAAACTAATCGATCTCATGATGAATTCTGAAAAACCACATCAGGCTCCAATGATTCACCAAACCGTTCGGACACTTGAAATCCAGTTCTAGTCGGCTCGGAAGAGCTCGGTGCTTGGGCGTCTGTAGCGCGTGGCCTCCCCAAACCATAAAACTTTACGTACAGTATATGGAGGTAAGGGCACCCTGCCCTGTCTGTAATGCACATGTCTGGTGGTTACAGTTATATGGACTACCCATAGACTCTGCGTCATTTGGCGTTCAACCAAAACGGTGAATTTGGTATTCACATGATGGTCATATCAGACATGTCAGACACGCTAAACTGAAAAGTTTTTTATTTCTTCTTAATCATATGTAGGTTCATGACTACTCCCACGCCCTGGTATTACATCAACTCTAATGCCAGTTTTGTAATCGTCTTTGAGCAGTCCTATTTCGCTGGCGACATCCATAGAGACTCTTTCTCAAACTCTAAGCAGCGGGTTGGTTGGGAAGATAGCGACCTTCTTTATTTTACATCATCCCGACGGAAGGAAACAGGGAATACAAGAAGAAGGTCACAATTCCCAAATAAACTTCTGTTTGTAGAATAAGAAGAGTTTCATCTTTATGAATTTCAGATGTGGACACAGAAGTTCATTGAGGTCAACTACTCAATGACCGTGCACTGCGCTTAGCGTGGTAGCTCCAGGTAACGTTAGTAGTTTCTTATGGTAGAATTACATGTAACGTACGTCATTTCTATAGTGTGACCACCGAACAGAATAAATGCTCGCTATTCAAAAACCACACGAGTGGTGTGACTGTGTGAGGATATGTACCGTTTTGGAAGTCAAGTATTTGATGACGCATACTTGACGCAATGGGTTGTTAGGAAATCGACTGTGCGTTTCGTAAGCCTATGAAAGTGCAAATAGGTGGTATTACAATTTTATTCTTTTACATTGTTTTTGCTCACCACAAGAATTATTTTTAAGAAGAATTAATTTGCAAGAGTGGCTAGTAGGCTGTAACGCTACTTCACCATAGTCATGCCAAACGTCTATGTGCCGTACGTTGAAGTCTAGGTTAAACATCATAGTTTTATTTTTCTTACATTCTATTCGAAAATCAATTCTTGTGTTGAGAAAAACGTTTTGCATAAGTCGCTAGTAAGCTTGTAACGCTACTTCACACCACAATCAATGCCAAACATCTGTACATGTGTAGTATGTTATAAAGTCTAGTAGTAGCGGTATAAAGCACTTGACTACTTGTTGGACACGCATGTACGATGTCGCAATATGGCGTGACTCCGGCCTCCACTGGCTCCAGCAATAATAACGTGTTTATCTCGCCATAGATATTCCTGTCCACGAAAACATATTTTCAAATCATCACGCCACTGAAGAAAATATCAACACTGACCACGGTAGATGGCAAATTTGAAATAATTCCACACACAAAATTCTTTATACCGGAAGCAAGATGGCTGTTAATTAAAAACGTTATTCCTGTTCTTGCAAAGTCTGCACATTCTCTGCCGATGATGTGCTACTCTTTCGGTGGTGTGATCGAGTCAGACTATACCTGTAGCTGTCTTCCGTTACACTGCCTGGGGAAATGGAGCGCTTGGTGTACTTGTGATTTATGTTTTTCTCAGTGTACCAGTAACTGTCAGTACGGATACGTCTGCTTACCGTCCGTCAGTCAGCTGGCAAGAACCGTAGCGCTACTGTAACGTTCTGGCATTCTCCAAGCAGATGGTACGGACTGGGACTTGTAGTGCAATCCTACCGTAGCACAAGATGATACCAAAATCTGTCAGAGGAGTGAAGTCGGCCTAGGAGTGTGTATGCTACCGTCTGACTTCCTTTGGCCGAATATACTCCTTGACCAGCTTTGATACTATCTTATGGCACCGTAGGATCTGCTTGGAGATTACTAGTAGTGGAGGGAGACAAACGAAGGAAGTCGCGACCACTATTAGCCTCGTAACGTCTTCTTGGAAAATTGTTACGTACAATTTCCGGAGGAACCAAGGTGTTGGAAAAGGTAAAAGACGAGCAACAAAGCGTATTTTTTGTCGTTTTGCGAAATATGAGTCATTGATACCGTTTGGTGCACACATACAATTGCGATGACGTCGTTTTAACGTACAGCCTTGAAGAGGGGTGAATTGCGCAATCAACATCGTTGATGGGGCTTGTATATTTCGCACTTGGGAAGAACTTGTACAATATGTACAAAGTCAAGGTCTGTATACGAAAATAAAGATATATGCAAAACACAAACAATACAAAATATAATTCAATAACATGTTAGCCCGCATTAGCGGTTACTATCCAAGCAGAGGCTAGGCTCCGACTGTTTTTGACGTTTTCTTTGTTTCTATCATGCTTTCTATTTTGTACCGTTTTCTGTACCGTTTCTAACAAGTCGAGGCCTGTATTAGAAAATAGAGATAAATGCACAAACGCAAACTATACAAAAGAAAAGTCGGTTATTTAAGACCCCACATATATGCCACATTATCCCTACACGGCCTCCACGAGTCGAGCTTTTTGGTGGCTTATATCAAATGTGTTTTTCTTCTGTCTGATGGGATATCAGTTGCATTAGTACTCCGTTTCTTGTAAGCCTCCTTAATCTACCCTGGCGGCCCGCAAGAAAATGGGTACAAAAGAAATAGGCCACCCGTAACGTTATATATTACATCGCATCGCCATATATACACCTGACGAATAGATGACAGCATCTACTAGGAGATTGACTACCTTCTAATAGGGTTTGTAAACTTAGCATTAGCTTTCTGACTTGAACATATATACACACTACAACCTTCTAATATTCACGCAGATGTTGGAAAAATGGTTGTGACGTTTTAGATACTACTCTCCAAGCAGAGGTTTGAGGTGGGACGACTTCTCAGCATGTCTCTTTTGTCAGTTTTTTTATTTTATTTTTCATTTATTTCTTAATTGTGCGCTGGCCAATTGTTAAAAACAAGCTGTAGCTTGCGGAGAAAATAGAGAACCTCTGATTGACGTTTTCCTATTAAACTGCCCCATTTTGTGATAGTTTGTGAATTGTGAGGGCATTTATCTGACAGAAATTAATCTCCAAGCAGAGCCTACGGTAGCAAAAGCTGGCAGAGGAGTGAAACCGGCCTTGGAGTGTGTATGCTACCGGTGCCTGTCGTCCTTTGGTCGGCTATACTCCTTTGCTAGCATAATTGATACTAGCTTATGGCACCGTAGGATCTGCTTGGAGATTAGACAGACATAGCGCGCAGTCAGCAACACATCACCGTTCACCCCATCTTTCATCTAATGTCAGGCAGCCACGACCGTCCATACACAAACACAAATTGACCAGGGAAATGTCTATTAGGTTTTGATTTACGCCCAGCTACCGCATGGAATACACGACATGATGATAGCAAACAGGTTAGTAACAGGCATGCGCAGTAGCGATCAGATGAACAGCTGGTGCTGGCCATTTAAAACGCGCTGTTGCCATGGCGCCGCCTAGCAACAGCGAAGGGCTCCTTTCTGGTAAACAAGTTGTTTTTCGGGCGGCGCGCGTGTGTGTAATCTGTCATGGTCCGTTCATGCCTGTGGCGATCTGGTATTTGTTTAGAGCTTGTCGGAAGACGGGCCTCTGTACCGCCCCACTCCCGCCCCTGGTAGGTAATTGTGGGGGTGATCCAGGAAAGAAGGGGTTGGGGTCTTAATATGATTTTGCTCGATTTATCAGTTTCTTGCTTCTGTGTTGCCTTTGACATCTTGTACGTCCTCAATTCATGGAAAATGAAACCATAGCTGTTTCGTGCCGAGATATTGCAACCCGGGATGATACAGGAAAGAAAGTAGAGGCAGGGGATTGAAGACGATGATTTTATTCGATTTTCAGTTTTCTTCTTTGTTGCTTTTTATAACATACTTTTAAAAATTCTTTTCCCTCTTTGATTCATTGAACGTTGTTTAGGAAAGTTAAAACAATTCTTTTTTTTTTCCGTGCCGAGAAATCGTAATGGGTAGTTATCCAAAGTAAATAATACCGCATTGCGACAACAACAAAAGATGTTACACCTACACAGTCCATCTCCGCGGCTCTAGGGCCAACATGCTCCAAGAAAACTTTACCAGTGCTGTGAAAAACATATTCATATTGCATGTGGGCTGGTTGACCCTGGAGCCGTGGCGCTGGCCTGTGTTGGCCATGGAAACAGGCTGACATCCAGGCTAAAAAAGGTGCGCACCAAATGGGATTTTACAAGAGTATCATCCAGACTGACATTCAGGCTATCCGCTACTCTCCAAGCAGAAGTTCATGGGGGAAATCGTGACCTTTTTCTTCTTGCCCTGGATACCAGACCTCAGCCCAATCTCAAAAATATCTATCGTGAGATCGGGCTGGGGTCTGGTATCCAGGCTGTTTTCTTCTTGGTCGCCTTTTTCTGCCAGCTAACTCCACCAGAAAAACGGCATAGAAGTAAAAGGGTCACACTTTTCCCCATCAACTTCTGCTTGGAGAGCAGGTATCCGCCACAAAGCCCAGACCTGTTTTTGTAAGATGAAACTTCCTCCCCCACCCCCACAAGACCCCCCAGTCTCTCCCACCGCATTAAGATAATAGCCATGACTCACACCCATGAGGTGTTGTTCCGCAAGCTGACCATGGCGAGAAAACGCTGACCGCAGTGAAAAACGACACTTGTTTTTTTTCGCTCGCTCCATGCCTGCGGCAACAGGCGATGAAACGCTTGAATGGTAAGGAAAGCCGCCGAGTTTGTACAATGTTGACCACAGTCAAAGAAGATGGCAAAGAGATGTCGAAAGGGGAAATGTTCAATTTGGCACCTGGCGTGGCGAGAGTTCACACGAGTGTCGCCACATCGTAAACAGAATGTCCGCCTGATTTGTACTCTTACAGTAATGCCTTGGTGGAAAAATACAAGAAAGGTGACCTTTAAAGCAAACTTCATGTACAATGTATACTGTACACATTTAAATTCAGCTGAAGAGCTGAGAAAGAGCTCTATCTTCACATGGACGGCCACATGCACACACACACACACACACACACACACGCGCGCGCGCGAGCACACGCGCATACACAAACGCATATATGCACACTCACACACAACATACACACGGATACGAACACAAACACAAGACTGTGGCACATTATAACACACACACACACGCCCGCGCGCGCGCGCACGCACACACATACACACGCACGGTTGTGTACTAGATTCCACTATGAAAGCCCTAAAATCTTCATGGATTTGGGAATTGTGTACATTTTGTGGTCCGTCTGAGTGACAAAGCGTGCAAAATCTATTTGCCCGGGATCAGCAACCACTCCTCTACGTCTGATTTACGAGAACTTAATTGATAGGGGGCACCGCACTCTCCAAGCAGATGCTTGGAGATAAGATTGAAGTCTCCTAGAGAAGTTTTCTGCTGTACAGACTGCTGTTGTAGAAGGTGTTTTTTTTTCTAACACAGTCCTCCTGGCGTTGTTAGGTTTGCTAGAACACTCGGTAAGATGATCACGATCTTCCCTCCTAATATCTGCTTGGAGATATAAGGGGACCCGAGAATGCAGTGTTGACTTTATGTCGACCCAAGGATAATGTCCTTATACGTTTGTCCTGAGAGTTAGAGGCTAAATGTTGTCTGATGTAACCCAAAGGATAATATGTTAGTTCTGGCATTGGCTTTGTGTGCATGGGAGGGAATGGTTCTTGGCACGTTGTCGTGAATCCAAGGCAGATTTCTCAGAACGCCTTGCCACCCCTAACCTTGGCACTGTGGAAATAGATAATATCCAAGCAGATCCTACGGTGCCATAAGATAGTATCAAAGCCGGTCAAAGGGAGTCAAACTGGCACCGGAGGTGGGTTTGATACTATATTGTGCCACCGTGGATCTGCTTGGAGATTAGCAATATGCTTGTGTCTAGTTGATGACTACGAGTGTAATATTTTTACAGACATTGGTTAGAAAGAGCATCGCACTCATATCCGCCAACAACAGGCGTCAGTGAAGCTATGTTGTTTGTTTTTATTTAGCACTACCAAGCCCTTTGGGGCTAAACACATTATTACGTATTTGTTATGACTGCCAGACAGGCCCATAATAAAAATTTTAAAAAACGCCTTGATTATACCAAGGAGCTTATCCTGATAAAAGCTCCTTGATTTTTTTATACTAGAAAATCGTTGCAAAAACAGGCGTAAAACACAAAGAATGAGCCGGCCTCATACATCTGCTTGGTGATAAGCCAACGTATAGTTCTTGTAATGACTGATCTATGCGACCGTACATATATGTCATTATCCCTTCGTATCTGCTTATATTAGTCCAATGTTATCCACTGCATGATCTGGATATATTCTGAACTATTTGAAGGCTTACACGTGTCTTGTGGCAGGAGAATTGCAGCTGGGAAAAGCATATGACGTCAGTCTGTATCTGTGCTGATGGTAGAAGAAGAAACCCGTCTGTGAGCAGAAAATCTGTGATAGTCTTTAGATGCGCCATCCACAAGATCCACAATGATGACGTAAGCAAGAGCTATCTACCAACAAACAATCGTGAGACCATATCTTATCCAGAACACGAGATATAAAAACCGGAAGTTCTGCTGCAACGCCACGGAAAGGTCGCCAAGGCCAAGAGGGACCAAAATCATTTCTTTGAGATAAGACAAGACCTAGCCGCATACCAAATTTCATGACAATCTACACATTGCTTCTTGGGTATTGCTATTCAATAACATACATGCTTCAATACATGCTTTTGCTAACATACATGTATTATAAAACTCTACCAAAACCGTAAGCTAAAGCTTCTTGGTCAGGGTAAAGAAACTGCCGGGTTGCCTACACAAAACCACGAAGCTGACCCTTGAAGCCCTACAGGCACCTTGAGGTTTGAGGCAGGGATGCCTTGGTTGTGGTACAGGAAGGTACGGAGAGCTCGAGTGAGTCATGAAATCCTGGCCGTATTCTTCCCAGATGTGAAACTGCTTCTTCCTGTCAAGAAGATTTTAGATGGATCGACGAAAGGGCGGCATTTTGCGTTAGATTTGGCAACTAGACGACAGTCACGCTACCTTGAAAAGATATTGGAGCCTGGTGAAATCTCGCCAGCTCTCACGGCAGATATTTTGGGACACTAAAATTGTTGCGCGTTCCTACTTCTTTTCTGCGACAAATCACCTCCCTAAATGGAAAAGTCTCATGAGAGCAAAAGACAGAGACAGAGAGAAAGAGAGGGAGTGTGAGAGATCGTTTAAGAGAAAAAAAGAAAGAAAGAGAGAGGGAGATAGCGGAAGAGATAGAGAGGGTGTGAGAGATCGTTAGATGGAGAAAGAAAGAAAGAGAGAGAGAGATGGATAGAGAGAGAGAGAAACAGCTTAGAAAGAGAGACGAGAGAGAGAGATAGCGGAAGAGATAGGGCTAGTGAGAGAGAGGAGGAGTTACAGATAGGGCTGGAGAGATTATGGCTGGCTCTGGAACATATGGACAGAACAAGTTGTTGACGATTGTCGTGCCAAGGACTGGGGGTCTGAATCACTGTGATATCACTGGTCGAAAACTCGGGTATCTTAGAAGTGGCCATGATGAACTGCCCAGAGATGTGCGATATGCGTTGTCACACGCTGGACAGTTCCAAATGAAATAGCCACCTGCTGTTGTTCAACTTGTTGACTGGCAGTGTTGAAATGCCTGGCGACTGTGACACAAGCGCATGCCTGTGCATTTCGGTCATGTCACGTCTCTGTACATCAGATGCCCGGACACTTGCTGAGTGTGCGGTTGTCATTACATATGTCGCAAATCTAGCATCACAGATCTAGCCTAGTACAGTATAGTAGAAACCAGTTAATTGCACAACGGATAAACGCACACTTCTGTTAACTGCACTCTCCATCTCCATGGCTACCTTGTCTCCCCAACGACCTGGAGGTCAAGGGACTAGGTAGGTAGGTAGGTATGTAGGTAATCTTAAAATTCCAAACCGATGTGATCCAGCTGGATAACTTCGCATTATTGCACCAGCCGGATAATTGCACGAAATACGCTGGAAAATAGGCTGTGCTTCTGCTGTACTAGTAACCATACCATCGGAAGCTCACCACTATCTCTGCGGTGCTGGGAATGTAGCCCGCCCGCTCAGTTCATTGGCACTGACAGGGAAAGTTTTACGAGGTTGTTTTAATTAATTTACAGCAGGCGCCTTAGCCTGGATTCCATACCCCAACCTCAAGATATATCTTTCGTGTTGCACGATAGATACTTGAGATCGGGCTGGGGTTTGGTAACCAGGCTACAGGCGCCTATGCTCATCCTAGACTTAGCCAGGTAAAACCGGCACCCCGGGTCAGAAGAGAATGGTTACCAGGCAATCAGGGATCTTGTGTAGCCTCCACCTGAGGCCTTCCTACGGGGGTGCAGTAATCGTAGCCTGGATACCAGACCTCAGCCTTATCTCGAAAATATCTTCCCTATACACGATAGATATTATTGAGATCGAACTTGGGTCCGGTATGCAGGCTACAGGAATCGTAGGATTCAGCAAAATATCGGGAACGACCAGAGGAGTCCGTCCACGCTTAGGTACGCGGCCGAACAACTTGAACTCCTTTGCCTCTGGTAGCAAAACTTCTCCCTATAATGGCCAGCGTAGTCAGTCTGGTAGAGACTAGATCTTGTGGTAAACCTTCAAACCGCTGGAACTTCCGCTGTCTTTGTGCTGAGATTAGCACTATCACGCACACTTGACTTCACTGCCTCACAGTAGCGAAAAGGTGGGAGCTATAGATACACAGAAAGCACTTTCAAGGCGGCGACACACTTGTAATGTAAACTTACGGTTTTGAGAGAAGAGCATTCGATATATAACGTCCTTGCGACTCGAAAAAAACAACAACAACAATCCGATCAGCAGAGAGC
Organism: Branchiostoma floridae; assembly: GCF_000003815.2. Classification (NCBI taxonomy): domain Eukaryota; kingdom Metazoa; phylum Chordata; class Leptocardii; order Amphioxiformes; family Branchiostomatidae; genus Branchiostoma; species Branchiostoma floridae. Next base: position 17,994,688 of record NC_049989.1, on the reverse strand, counting down.
GCAAGAAAAGATTGGCCGAAAATAAACCTGTTTTAGAACTAACACAGAAGTGGTCATCCGGCTTGTCTTTAAAGCTTATAAACCTTGTGTTAGATCTAGGAGAATCCCTCGCCAAGGACACCCTTATTACACGTGCTATCGACGTTTCTGTCCCAGCTCAAAAGGATGAACTAAAAGCTGACAGAATCCCAAGGCTGGTGTCCTCATCATTACACGAACAGGGACAGGGCTAACAATTGTAGCAGGCCTTCAAAGTGGCCGTACATCTCTCGTTCTGATACAGCGTTACTTGAGCCGTTTTCTCCAGAGCTAGTTGGAGAGGAAGAAGTACATCACGTAAGAACTGCAAGACTGAAGACTGGGATTCTACATGCCTGAAGCTGCCTTCGTTTTCCCGAAGACACTATTCAGGTGTTTGGGTATGGTTGCTTTCAAAAGCGTCAAACTTTGCGGCATCGAAACCATGAGCTGAAACCATCGCCTCCAGTTATTTGAATAATCTCCAGTTAAAACTGCGCCTTTGAAACGCTTCGATACTAGGACGACCCGCATAATGATAACGTGTGGGTTCATGCGGAGATCTGATATGATCTGAAAAATACTCAGATAAACACTGACCAAAGGTGTGATCACCTGTGACACGTAAACAACCTTTACCCCAAAAAAAGACCACGCGCACGGCATGCCATGTGGTCACGCGGAAGCCACGATATACTATTTGTCTGTATCTGTATCTACAAATGTGTATATAGCCGGTATAACCGCCGTTCGGCGTAACACACCAGCTTCGCAGGCACGCGGCGCGGCAGCAGCTGGTTATATTACACCGAACGATCCATCACACCTAACTTTTGCACATCTATCTGCCACTACTGTACTTGGTGACAACAAATTCCACTATACGATGGTTCTGGGAAAGTACGAATTTTCGAACACATCAATGATCAATCCTAGGTTGGCAACTCAGGTATTTGGTAGACTGACACGCAAATTCGTGTAGCGTTCCATATTTTTATACAGTCAGAGTCCGGGAGAAAAAGAAATAAATAATAGTGACCAAAGGCGTGGTCATATGTGACCTGTAAACAGGTGGTCAGTCACCTTTGCCCTTACTGACCTCACTGCCCGGCCGGACAGTCCGTGTACTCTCCAAGCACAGGTTGATGGAGGGGGGAGGGGGGGGGGGAATCGTGACCTTTTTCTAAACTTGTATGCCATCTTTGTGTTAGCTGACAGAAAAAGGCGGCATATATGAAAAAGGTCACGACTTCTCCCCATCAACCTCTGCTTGGAGAGCCTCCACCAGGCCTTCCTAGGGGGGTGCGGGGATCGTAGAACTCGGCAGAAAATCGGGATATTGGTAAGGGTTGTCAGTCCCTTGCGTGTTTGCCACGCAAAGTCCGGTTATTACATAATACTTGTGCGTGTTCATCTTTTCTCGATGTTAGGATCAGGCTCGTTCTCTGTGTTTTACGTCCATGTTTGCAACATTTAGGGCTCTTTTCTTACTTTCTGAAGTATTATGTTTTTTACTGGTTCGAATTAAGAGGCAAACCGTTACGACGTTCTTAGCCAGAATTCCCAAGGACCCTTCCTATATAAACCGGCCGTCGCCATGTCGCCATTCTCACGACGATCGATGCCATATCCGAAGGCAGCTTTTCAAAACTTTTGTGTAGCTGACAAGGAGCAAAAACGTACATAAAGGAACACGTTCAATTAGCAATGTATGACAGCATCGTGATGAATGTAGTGGTGTAGACGGAATACACGCAAGAAGACGACAACCGTTTCAAAGGCGAGGACAGTTTCAAAAGGCGACACCCATTCAGGAGACGCAAATTGGCGTCGCGCCCACCTGAGCTCAAGGATGTGGTCAAACGTGTCATGAAAGTCCTGAACTTCGTCGACACATGGGAGGCACTTCCAGCAAACAGAAGTATAATCTCCAGGCTGATTTAGAACCTGTGCCGTAAGATAGTATCAAAGCTGGCCAAGGTTCAAAGCCGGCCAAAGGGAGTTAGACGGGCACTCCTTGGCCAGCCTTGATACTAGTACTATCTTATTTTATGATAACACGGAACAAGTAAATTTGCCTGGACATTAACAGAAGACATGAACGTAAGAAAAGGTTACATCAGGAGGGAAGAAAAACAAAGACTTGCTTTAGAACTGAGATATTTAAAGCATTAAGCTTATAAGATGCACAAAACACCTATCTAACACTAAACGTCACAACAAACTGTTGTTCTTCCCTCCTAGATCCTGTTGTACAGAGACTCGCTTCAGACTCTGACTGAGGCATTTCAAGCATTAAGACACAAAAAACACCCATCTAACACTAAACGTTATATCAAACTGCACAACAGGAGGGAAGAAAAACAGAGACTTGCTTCAGAACAGAGAAAAAGTTAAAGCATTAAGACGCAGGAAACACCCATATAACACCAAACGTTATGGCAATCTTCAGGCCACGATTAAATTTGCTCTGCTAAGAGATGTGTGTGTCCTGAAAATACGCTGTTTGCCGTTCTTGTTGACATTTAACCGGTTGTTGGGTCGATAGTGTCCCGTTATCTGGTGACCATGCCCAGAGCGACCTTCCTTCGCCGTTGATATGTCAATATGTGTCTTAATATGTCACTGTTTGATAGCTGAGCGAGAGACGCAAAGGGCAGTTAACGTGGACTTCAAGTTTTTGCTCAATGAAGTTTCCCCCCAAAAGAAAACGGGGGAAAAAGTCACACATTTCTCCCTCTATACCTGTTTTCTTTTGGGGGGAAACTTTTTCCCCCTTTTAACTCCAAGCCCCCGATATATTTGTAATGTGTTTGGACTGTTTAGACAAAAGGATATTTCAGTCATGATAGTTCACCATTGTTCAAATGAGTAAAGTTGAAAGTTTGAAATTATCTATGAATGTTTGAACATTGTGAGATCAGTGCAAATATCTCTTTATCTAGAAAGTGAAGAAAGGGTTAGGAATTGTTCAAAACCGTTACTTATCTCAGTTCGATTGTTATAAAGGTTTCGAAAATATTAGAATAAAAGACAACAAACACCCATGCGGTAGTGTGGAATGCGGACTCTACTTTTCACCCGGCAAAATGTCAAAAGATAGGACACAGCAAGGAGGTTTATCTTGAACCTCCTTGGACACAGAAATTGAAATGGGCCAGAAAATACCAGTTCGTCTTTGACGATGTGCCAAAAATTAAGTGTTCGACCTTGACAGATTCAGTTGGTTGTTAGTATAAGTCTGTTTTCACTCAATCGTTTCTTGGAACTTGAACACACTACTTGTCGTCTTTCAACACCTTTTTTTCTCTTTCTCCTCTTGATTTTTGTATTTCAACTAGAGAAGAAGACAATCTAGTTGGGATCTGACTTTCAACCGTTGAACGCATGCCTCGGGTTGCCGTTCACGTTTTTCCTTCTTTCTCACCCATCTCAACGTTGTACCGGGTGTCGTCTGCAATGTAATGATCACAATGATCTTAATTTTAGTACAAGGTTCAAATTCATAGTTATTTTTAATACTTTATTATCATGCCCCGAATTTCAGTCGTGAAATTTATTCCTTGATGAGGCTGCGAACTTATACCCCCTTTCCACTAGGACGGCGCTCTCGCCGCGCTCTCTCTGCAACCTAAAATATGACAGATCGCTCAACGAATTCTATAGAAAAGAAACGAATATTTCTACACTTTGTGTGTTTTGGTGTCTTCTCAGCCACACTTTAACGTTTTGTATGATATACCCAGTGTCGAAGGGAAAGGTCACACATATCCTATT